>NC_092282.1:4416486-4613986 GCF_036320965.1 Panulirus ornatus
TTGCCCCTCTTTCCAAAACTCTTGCATTCACCTCCCTAACAACCCCATCCATAAACAAATTAAACAACCATGGAGACATCACACACCCCTGCCGCAAACCAACATTCATATATATATATATATATAGTTGAGAGAATAAAAAGATGTTTTGGAAGGAGCTAATAAAGTGCATAAGACAAGGGAACAAATGGGAACATCAGTGAAGGGGGCAAATGCAGAGATGATAAGTAGTAGTGATGTGAGAAGATGGAGTGAGTATTTTGAAGGTTTGTTGAATGTGTTTGATGATACAGTGGCAGAGATAGGGTGTTTTGGTCGAGGTGGTGTGCAAAGTGAGAGCGTTAGGGAGAATGATTTGGTAAACAGATAAGAGGTAGTAAAAGCTTTGCAGAAGATGAAAGCCGGGAAGGCAGCAGGTTTGCATGGTATTGCAGTGTAATTTATGTAGAAAAAGGGGGTGACTGTATTGTTGACTGGTTGGTAAGGTTATTTAATGTATGTATGACTCATGGTGAGGTGCCTGAGGATTGGCGGAATACTTGCATAGTGCCATTGTACAAAGGCAAAGGGGATAAAAGTGAGTGCTCAAATTACAGAGGTATGGTTGTTGAATATTCCTGGCAAATTATATGAGAGGGTATTGATTGAGAGGATGAAGGCATGTACAGAGCAGCAGATTGGGGAAGAGCAGTGTGGTTTCAGAAGAGGTAGAGGATGTGTGGATCAGGTGTTTGTTTTGAAGAATGATTGGGGGAAATACTTAGAAAAGCAAATGGATTTGTATGTAGCATTTCTGGATCAGGAGAAGGCATATGATAGAATTGATAGAGATGCTCTGTGGAAGGTATTAAGAATATATGGAATGGGAGGCAAGTTGTTAGAAGCAGTGAAAATTTTTTATCAAGGATGTAAGGCATGTGTACGAGTAAGAAGAGGGGAAAGTGATTGGTTCTCAGTGAATGTTGGTTTGCAGAAGGGGTGCGTGATGTCTTCATGATTGTTTAATTTGTTTATGAATGGGGTTGTTAGGGAGGTGAAAGCAAGAGTTTTGGAAAGAGGGGCAAGTATGCAGTCTGTTGTGGATGAGAGAGCTTGGGAAGTGAGTCAGTTGTTGTTCGCTGATGATACAGCGCTGGTGGCTGATTCGGGTGAGAAACTGCAGAAGCTGGTGACTTGAGTTTGGTAAAGTGTGTGAAAGAAGAAAGCTGAGAGTAAATGTGAATAAGAGCAAGGTTATTAGGTACAGTAGGGTTGAGGGACGAGTCAACTGGGAGGTAAGTTTGAATGGAGAAAAACTGGAGGAAGTGAAATGTTTTAGATATCTGGGAGTGGATTTGGCAGCGGGTTGAAACATGGAAGCAGAAGTGAATCATAGGGAGGGGGAGGGGGTGAAAGTTCTGGTAGTGTTGAAAAATGTGTGGAAGTCGAGAACATTATCTTGGAAAGCAAAAATGGGTATGTTTGAAGGAATAGTGGTTCCAACAATGTTATATGGTTGCGAGACGTGGGCTATAGATAGGGTTGTGCGGAAGAGGGTGGTTGTGTTGGAAATGAGATGTTTGAGGGCAATATGTGGTGTGAGATGGTTTGATCAAGTAAGTAATGAAATGGTAAGAGAGATGTGTGGTAATAAATAGAGTGTGGTTGAGAGAGCAGAAGAGGGTGTTTTGAAATGGTTTGGTCACATGGAGAGAATGAGTGAGGAAAGATTGACAAAGAGGATATATGTGTCAAAGGTGGAGGGAACGAGAAGTGGGAGAGCAAATTGTAGGTGGAAAGATGGAGTGAAAAAGATCTTGAGTGATCGGGGCCTAAACAAGCAGGAGGGTGAAAGATGTGCAAGGAACAGAGTGACTTGGAATGATGTGGTATACTGGAGTTGACGTGTTGTCAATGGATTGAACCAGGGCATGTGAAGCATCTGGGGTAAACCATGGAAAGTTTTGTTGGACCAGGATGTGGAAAGGGAGCTGTGTTTTGGTGCATTATACATGACAGCTAGAGACTGTGTGACAAATGTCTTTTCCTAGTGCTACCTCGCACACATGTGGGGGAAGGGGGTTATTTCATGTGTGGAGAGGTGGCGACGGGAATGAATAAGGGCAGACAGAATGAATTATGTACAGGTATATATCTGTGATTGTATATATATATGTATACGTTGAGATGTTTAGGTATGTATATGTGTGTGGACATGTATGTATATACATGTGGGTGGGTTGGGACATTCTTTCGTCTGTTTCCTTGTGCTAATGCGGGAGACAGACAAAGTATATATATAAATATATTATACGTAAATTGCTATTTCCTGTATCAGCGAGGTAGTGCCAAGAAACAAGAATGGCCTATCCACTCATACCTATCATCATACACATACTTGTCTTCATCCATATATATATATATATATATATATATATATATATATATATTATATATATATATATATATATATATATATATATATATATATATATATTATATATATATATATATTATATATATATATATATGGATGAAGGCAAGTATTTGTGTGTGTTGGGGGGGCAGAGGAGGATTTCTAGCTTTATGCTTTCTCCCATTTAAGTTGCCTTCTGTGACATGCATGGAGTACTTGTTTTATATCTCCCTTATACCCAGCTATAATATATATATATATATATATATATATATATATATAAGCAACAGGAATTGAAAATGAATTTTTTGTAAGTATGGTAAAATTAAGAATATTTAAAAATGTTTTCTTGAACTTTAGGTTTTATAGGTAAGTGGAAGATCTTATTATATCATTTCATCAATTTTTTATGGATTGATTATATTGGTTGTATGTTAACTTCATTCTTACAGCACATTATTCTGGAAAAATCTAGGATGCTAGGTTGGCAAAGTATGTATGGCACATAGAATAATTATGTTATCTAGCAGTTGTGTACATGCTATTTAAAAGTTATGAGAATTCAATTAACATACAGTACTATGTTGGACCTTACAATGCTTGGCAAAATTTACATCATCTAGTTTTGCAAAAACAAACTTGTGGACCTTTAATATCACATAGTATGCAAGAATGTAGAAAATTGCAAATGCTTTCCATTTTATATTGCAATAATTTTTCTCTAGTATAATGAATAGCTTTACACATAATTCATTCATATATGTATTATATCATGATTTTTTTTTAAGTACATTAAAAAAAAAAAAGTATAGGTACACCAAATGTTATGAAGAATTATTTTCCTAACAAAAGTAAACAATTACAGCATATCTGATATTTAACGTCAAATATTCATTAATGTCAAACATAAAAAAAAAAAAACCCCCCGAAGAACCAATACTTCAGTGAAGCTTTAACTTTTACAGAATAATGAATTTGCAAAAAAAAAAAAAAAAAATATTTAAAGACACATACAAATGTATATATCACATTGACATACAGTAAAATAGAAAACTAATCTAAATAATATTTTCAGCCCTATCCACTGCCTGTGCAGTTTATTACAACGTCTAGAAAAGATATTTATAAAATACATAATCACAGTTTCCCACATCAGCAACATACCACCAGGAAACACAGAATGGCCATCCACTCATAAAGTGTACAAATATAGTGTATATAAACACACTTCATATAACATACAAACCTCAAACAGCCACAACTGAACATGGAACCCCTGTGTAGCAGGTGGGAACACTACGACTATGGTACCCTAGCAGTAGTGCTCCCACTTGCTACGCAGTGGTCCCAGGTTTGATTGTTGCTGTTGGAGGTTTGTATGATTGTATATATTAATGCGTACTTCCATATAACGAACAAGCCTCCAACAGATAGGGACACCTGCTACGCAGGGGTCCTGAGTTTGATCCAAGCTGTTGGACTTTTTTATTATTATAATTATACTTAATTGCTGTCTCCTACATTTGCAGTGTAGTGCAAGGAAAC
Source organism: Panulirus ornatus (assembly GCF_036320965.1). Lineage (NCBI taxonomy): Eukaryota > Metazoa > Arthropoda > Malacostraca > Decapoda > Palinuridae > Panulirus > Panulirus ornatus. The sequence continues at coordinate 4,420,427 of NC_092282.1, forward strand.
AGACTAAAGAATGGCCCAACCCACACACAAACACACGTATATACATAAATGCCCACACACGCACACATGCATTTAAATATATACATACATATACATGCACATGTACATATTCATACTTGCTGCCTTCATCTATTCCCGTCGCCACACATGGAATATCCTTTCACCCTCCTGTATGTTCAGGCCCCGATTGCTATATATGTAAAGTGTGTGAAAGAAGAAAGCTGAGAGTAAATGTGAATAAGAGCAAGGTTCAGTAAGGTTGAGGGACAAGTTAATCAGGAGGTAAGTTTGAATGGAGAAAGTGCAATGTTTTATATATTTAGCAGTGGATAGAACCATGGAAGTGGAAGTGAGTCTCAGGGTAGGTGAAGGGGACGAAGGTTCTGGGAGTGTTGAAGAATGTGTGGAAGGTTATCTCGGACAGCAAAAATAGGTATGTTGAAGAAATAATGGTTCCAACAATGTTACATGGTTGCTAGGCTTGGGCTATAGATAGGGTTGTGTGGAGGAGGGGGGATGTGAAATGCTTGAGGACAACATGTGATAATAAAAAGTGTGTGGTTGAAAGAGCAAAAGAGGGTGTGTTGAAATGGTTAGGTCACATGCACAGAATGAGTACGGAAAGTTTAACAGAGGATATATGTGTCAAAGGTGGAGGAAACGAAGAGAAGCAGGAGACCAAACTGGAGGTGGAAGGTTAGGTTGAAAAAGATTTTGAGGGATTGGGGCCTGAACATACAGGAGGGTGAAACGTGTGCAAGGAATAGAGTGAATTGGAACGATGTGGTATACCGGGGTCGACATACTGTTAATGGATTGAACCAGGGCATGTGAAGTGTCTGGGGTAAATCATGGAAACCACCAAGACCACAGCTCCCTTTCCACATCCAGGCCCCACAAAACTTTCCATGGTTTATCCCAGATGCTTCACATGCCCTGGTTCAATCCATTGACAGCACGTCAACCCGGTTTACCTCATTGTTCCAATTCACTCTATTCCTTGCACACCTTTCACCCTCCTCCATGCTCAGGCCCTGATCACTCAAAATCTTTTTCATTCCATCTTTCCACCTCAAATCTGGTCTCCCACTTCAGCTCATTCCCTTCACCTCTGAGACATATATCTTCTTTGTCAATCTTTCCTCGCTCATTCTTTCCATGTGACCAAACCATTTCAATACACCCTCTTCTGCTCTCTCAACCACACTCTTTATTACCACACATCTCTCTTACCCTTTCTTTACTTACTCGATCAAACCACCTCACACCATATATTGTCCTTAAACATCTCATTTCCAGCACATCTACACTCCTCTGCACAACTCTATCTATAGCCCATGCCTCACAACCATATTATATTGTTGGGACCACTATTCCTTCAAACATACCCATTTTTGCTTTCCAAGATAACGTTCTCGACTTCCACACATTTTTTAATGCTCCCAGAACTTTCGCCCCCTCCCCCAACCTATGATTCACTTCCGCTTATATGGTTCCATCTGCTGCCAAATCCACTCCTAGATATCTAAATCACTTCACTTCCTCCAGTTTTTCTCCATTCAAACTTACCTCCAAATTGACTTGTCCCTCAACCCTACTGTACCTAATAACCTTGCCGTTATTCACATTTACTCTCAGCTTTCTTCTTTCACACACTTTACCAAACTCACTCACTAGCTTCTGCAGTTTCTCACCCGAATCAGCCACCAGCGCTGTATCATCAGCGAACAACAACTGATTCGGGTGACAAGCTGGTGAGTGAGTTTGGTAAAGTGTGTAAAAGAAGAAAGCTGAGATTAAATGTGAATAAGAGCAAGGTTATTAGGTACTGTAGGGCTGAGGGACAAGTCAATTAGGAGGTAAGTTTGAATGGAGAAAAACTGGAGGAAGTGAAGTGTTTTAGATATCTGGGAGTGGATGGAACCATGGAAGCAGAATTGAGTCACAGGGTGAGGGAGGGGGCGAAAGTTTTGGGAGCGTTAAAGAATGTGTGGAAGGTGAGAACATTATCTGAGAAAGCAAAAATGGGTATGCTTGAAGGAATAGTGGTTCCAACAATATTATATGGTTGCGAGGTGTGGGCTATAGATAGGGTTGTGCGGAGGAGGGTGGATGTGTTGGAAATGAGATGTTTGAGGACAATATGTGGTGTGAGGTGGTTTGATCAAGTAAGTAATGAAAGGGTAAGAGATGCGTGGTAATAAAAAGTGCATGGTTGAGAGAGCAGAAGAGGGTGTACTGAAATGGTTTGGTCACATGGAGAGAATGAGTGTGGAGAGATTGACAAAGAGGATATATGTCTGAGGTGGAGGGAACGAGAAGTGGGAGACTAAATTGGAGGTGGAAGGATGGAGTGAAAAAGATTTTGAGCTATCAGGGCCTGAACATGCAGTAGGGTGAAAGGCGTGCAAGGAATAGTGAATTGGAACGATGTGGTATACTGGGGTCGACGTGTTGTCAATGGATTGAACCAGGGCATGTGAAGCGTCTGGGGTAAACCGTGGAAATGTATAGGTATGTTTATGTGCACATGTGGACGTGTATGTATATACATGTGTATGTGGGTGGGTTGGGCCATTCTCCTGTCTATTTCTTTGCGCTATCTTGCTAACGCGGGAGACAGCGACAAAGTATAAAAAAATATATATAATATATATATATATATATATATATACACACATGGCAGATATATCCCTAGGGATATATCCTTGCGCTACCTCGCCAACGCAGGAGACAGCAACAAAGTATAATAAATAAATATAAATAATAAATGTACTTCTACATCCATCCCAACCAAATAATTAAAATTTATATCTTTTATAATGGATACAAAGCAGGATTGTATTAAAAAAAAAAAATCTGCCATCCATTTGAAAAAGAACACCTGAGACATGACATGTTTTCCAGATAAGCTACAAATGCACTTTTCAGTGATATTGTTCCTAAATAACAAAGAATACAGGCTCCCTGCTACTGTTCCATTTAGACTTCACTTTGATTTCTAACTTCCTGATAATGTTGTTAGATGAATCAAAATCTGAAGAAGCTTCATTAATTCACTAATGATGACTGTACTGTGTACTGAGCAACTGGTTTTACTTTCAGTAATTCTTGTGGTATGACATCTTGACAGCTCTAATGTCCAGCGCTAGAAAGGTGTTCACCAGAGCACTTCTCAACCATGTTAACTTCTGTGCCATAAGGATTCTTCCAAGCAGATACCCTTAACTTCTGAGCTATGTCCTAGAACTTCATCCTCTTCTTAGTTCACCTTTAAATGCAAATCAGACAATTACAATCAGATAGAATGCTGGCCATGTTCAAAGGTTAAATATAAAGAAAAACTTCAATTCTTTCCAATGGCACATGTTTCATCTGGCACTGTCCTCCTGTGCAGCAGATTTTTGAAATTTCAGAAAAAATTCATATTCTGATGAAGGCAGTGAATACAGTACAGTACTTTTATCACTGATTATAGAAATGTACAACTTATTTGGATGAAACTGAAAAATTATGACCATATCCAATAAAACCATGAAATTATGTACGCTTTCCTCTGCTGCCACGGCAATTTGATGTACTGCTTTCCCTAATTTGAAGGTAATTAACCCAAAAGTGAGTGATTTACCAAAAGTTAACAAATGTAGGATGGCAGTGGACAGCAATAGTGCTTGCATTCCATCACCTTACAAGGCATTTTTGAATGCTGGAATCCCCATCTGTACAACTCACATAGTAAAAAAATGAAAATGAATGAGTATTATCCACAACAAGAAGGCTAAAGAACTCATGCTTCCACTGGCCTCTTACCTATTGGCACTGTCGTGATCATATATAGCTGCTATCATACGAAACATAAGAACAGACAAAACTTTGTCTAATGGATCCATACACCCTCTCTGGAGCCACTTTGGTATTGTTGTACGAGCATGGCTGAAGCCAAGCTTCTGGAGAATGTAGTCTACACCATAAGGCTCCAAGTTCTTTGTAGCCCAAGACAAAAGCCTGCAAAAAACTAAATCTTACAAAAAGATTCCCAGGTATGAAAGAAGTTTCATAATATGAAACTGACATCTCCCTTAGGTTTCCCAAAATGTTCAGCAAAAACTGAGAGGAGTGGGTGAAAAGTTCATGAGGGTGGGCTTAGGTGGAGTGTGTAGAGAGAAAATGAAGACATTTATAATAATGGACCTGAAGTGAGAAATAAGTGTTGGTTGAAGAGAAAGGTAAATGTAACATGAGGTAGAGGGAATTTACAGTGCAGTGCATGAGATATATCAGTATGGATAATCATATGCTGTGCAAAAATAGAAAAACGAGTTTTGCATAGACCTCTGTTTAATTCATACATGACATTTCCCTTTAATGCTTTATGCTAAAGACAGTAGCAACAATGGAATGTCTCAAAAGCAAATTTCTGAGCTTACAGAGGGTAAATAAGGTTTCATTTCGGACAAATTACATAAACGGAAAATCCATACAAAGGGTTATCACATTCTATAGACAAAGCAGTGCTTTCAAGTTCACTCTGGAGAATATCATTAATCTCACAATTATCACTGCATACCAAATAAGCAATTATTTCCATCATTTCAAACTTATCCTACTTGAGTTCTGTAACTTTAAACCATTCTACATGCATAAATATCCTTACACCCTCCTTTGTATGGCTATTTATCCATCCATACAAGGCATATGCAAGTATTTCAGTAATATAAAATTACTATTACATATGAATTCTTTAACAAACAACTTAAAGCCTATTTAATCATCTTTTCAATCATTCACATCCAAATGTTCCTTTCCACAATCATCTGTTCCATCAACCAAACCTAGTCTCCTACCCCTCACAGCAAACCCTACCTAAAGAAAGACAGCAACATTTTTGTAAATAAGGCTTTTCTAATATGGACCACCACACCCTAGGAAGGACAGAACTAGCAGACTGCAGCTTACAAAGCTTACCGACATTATGTTAGAGAAAAGAATGAATTGTCGTAAGGAGGGCTAAAGATACAAATAAAGACAAATGGGTTTTATATTAGAAATGAAAAAAGATATGGAAGAGATGTGATGTGTGGAAAACTTTGTACATGGATCAGATATACCACACCTGGCTGCTGCCAGAATTTAACTCACCTAACTGTAGGCTCCAAGTGCCACGTAGTGCAAGTAAATTCCCTCCAGTCTTGTTGCAGCAGCTGTGTTGGCTCATTGACTCTTACAACCTTGGGTTTCTTGTCAGCATTTTCCTTAGTCTCTTCATTATCGGCTCCAGGCTGCAATCAATGCTTTTTCAAACTTTTGTCTAATTGGTTGAATATTACAAAAATACCAGAAAGAAAAGACAGCTACCTTGGTCATAGGAGGGTAACTTGACAACTACTGAGGTGCTGGCTCACTATGCAACTATCACAAACCTTCCCAATACCCATGTGGGTAGTGGCAGTGATAAACCTCCCGAATCAGTAGCCACTTACTAACTACTGCCTTCTACATTCTATTATCATATGTTTTTTTGGTGATACATTTTGACACTCATTTGTAATGCTATCAGCATCAACATTATCTTCTGTATATCATCAATCTGTTTTCTAAATGCACATTGATACTCAATGCCAGTCAGAATGACCCTCCTTTTCCAAAGGGATGATGAGCTATGAAGTCCTTGGGCCCATGTCTCACTCTCATATGTTGATGTACTGTACCCAATGTATACTCTATGCTTGCATTTACATACCCAACATTTATGCCCTTCACCTGTGCTATAAATGAAATGCTTTCCCCTTGAATAGTTTCAAAAATAAAGTATTTTAAATTCAAAATGCTTCAACACAAAACTGGTGTACTCAAATGACAGCACATTAGAAATTATGACCAACAAAACTAAGGTGCACAAAAGCATCTTCAACTAAACCAAAATTAACATCATTTGGTCTCCATCCTTTTACATATGCATCACAATTACAAACTACATTCCTGAACCTCCCACTCAGTGCTGATTTTTCACATCACCCCTGATAGTTCAACTCTAAGTACAAAGAACTCTGCAGTACCACATTATTAGAAATGATGCGCATGCTCATTATCCTATCTTCATAACCAACCCACCTGGGTAATGTGCTCCTAATCTCATTCAGTAACCATATGCACTAACCATTACGTTCTGGAAAAAGTATATGACATTTTTGAGTGGAATGCTTTATGGGATGTGTTAAGGACACATGGGGTATGGGAACAACTATTGGATGGTGTGAAAGCCTTCTATACATGAGCATGTGCATGTGTAAGAGTGGATGTAGAGTTGAGTGAAAGTTTCGGTATACATATGGGTGTGAAGCAGGGCTGTGTGATGTCATCAGATGGCATGGAAGTGTACAAGATTCTCCATATGTTCAATACTAAACACAGGAAATAGCATATATAACATGAAGGAAACCTGACAATATATCATGGAAAGGAAACTCACCACTTTCATTTTCCTGGCCTAAACAATGCAGCAAAGATGGAAGAATGATTAATAAGCATTAATAAATTTATGATGAACAAATCATTTAGTGTAATTACCTTGACAATTTTACTGATATAAACAGTGGACCCACATTCCAAAATATTAGAGAAGAGACCCTAATTTAGAAGTTTTGAGGCAGACATACTTCATAGTAGTTTTATATATTAGAAGTTTCAAAGACTATTCCTTTTCATGTCAAGATCTGGTTCACATGCACTATGTCATTTATATCAAGCTGAAATCTGAAATCTAGATGAATAATTATGAAACATGGATGAATTTTATAAAAATTTAAAAAAGAACACTTTTCCTGAAAACAAAAGTGTTCATGTGGTGTATGTTAAAGCACCAGCTTTTCCTGAATACAAAAGTTTTCACGTGGTCCACGTTAAAACACCAACTTGTTTGTGAAAGAGTATTTAGCTCATAAAAAGTGCACTAGACACAGGAAGAGTTATCACTATGATTAAAATTCTTGGTCTCACCATCTTCTCTTTAGTGTCCTTAACATATGATGAAATCAGGTCATGGAGGAAGAAGAAGTTTTCAGCATCAACTGCAACAAATATGTGATCCTGAAACTCTGTCACCAGTGAGCACTCCACTTTCGGTTTTTCATCTGTTGGACATATAAATTATAAGCAAACTGTATGCATGATATCTGTTAATTCAAATATGTTATAGTAGTCTCAAGGCTGCATAAGACACTGCAGCACATTATGAAAAAATGTCTCTTGCAAATAATTCTATCTAAACTGATTACTCCTGATTATGGCATGCAATAATTACATCAACTAAAGTTTGATTACAGAAAGACATCATTTTATAAGAAATATAATACCAGTCCAATTACGACAAGAAAAGAGATGTTAAATCAGCAGAATGCTCGACAAGTAATCTGTAATTAGTTTTGATGTTTACGAGACTTCTTTCAGTATTTGAACAACTGCTAAAACACTGAAATCTACATCCTTTGACCTGGTTTTAACTAAGTACAGTACTTTTTAAGCCTAACTGCTTCTGCCTCAGCAAAGTGGTATTGGGAAGAAATGAACAACAGTAGTAAAAAAGCATAAGAAAAGTCTAACCACATAACAGCATGATTCCCTTTTCTTCACAACCGACCACTGAGAATTCATCAAGTGCATGCCGAGTTGACTTGAATGAACAATCCATGCTACTGATAGGCTCAATTATTCAAAACTTAATCTTCCCCAGTCAGTCAACAGTATGACTACTTTAACTGGAATGAATTTCGGTTGTTTGTCCAGGGTTACCAATCATTCTGGTAAAGCATAAAATATTTGCAATAACTAGATTTTCAAAAAGAAGACTTGCAGATGAGATTATATTTACAAAATCAAGGTCATAAAGAGGTATACATTTGGTCATTTGCAGAGATGACGTTACTATTACCAATATCAAACGAATATCAAAGTTATTAATATCTAATCTTACCAAGATACATCAGCATATTCATTATTCAGTCCAGACCACATAGAATGGTTGAATGCAAATAGATAACAATACTATTCTTGACTTCCACACTCAAAAAAGATACAAAGAATGTTTACCCATGAAGTCAGGTGTGGTAGCAGTCTGAAGATGTTTTGTGTTGAGATGAATCTGCATTGAAGGTAAGGCAAAGATAGTCTCTGAAGAGTGGTTGTGATCTTGCAAACGAGCTGATGACCGTTTGCCTTCTGAGGATGGTAAGCTGTCGCTGCGGTCCAAGGAAGGGAAACGATCCACATCTGTTAACAGGTGAAAGCAAAACCTTTGTTAAAAAAGTTGTAAAATATAAGAAATAGCGATAAAGAATCTAAAGATGATGACTTTATGAGCTACAAACATTTTGACTTCTTCCTTCCTAAAAATTGAACATTTAAAACTAGCGAGTCCTCATGGCTCTCTAGAAAATGTTATTGAATTATCTATACATACAGTATTCATTCACTTTAGAATATCTTTTATATGCAAGAGCATCAACACTGTTAAAATATATTGTTTAAATAATTTTTCTGTGGAATACCTTATGAAATGAATGAAAATAATTCCATGATGCCAAAATACATATTTCTTGGTGTTAAGACACATAGAGATCGGTATAAAAAGATTAATATTCTTTCATTTCAAATCATATGTGGAAGAAAGTTCGCTGACATTAGGGCCCTTCTTCACCCTTATCTTACTAATGAGTTGCATAAGGTACCACATTCACAAAATATTCTTACTTTTCATGTTCTTTATCATCATGCAAAAAGCAAATAATTTCAATCCATCTAAGCTGTTACATATTATTGATAACTAATCTTGTTTCATAAAAAGCTTATTTACTTTTCCTTAAATACTAGTTTACTGTAAAATTCTTATTTAAAGATGGATTGATGGAAACATTTTAACAACTGGATATCCTGGTAATAAGACAACAACATGTCAACATAACCAGCTTACTATCAAGCTCTGATGTACAGAAGGCATAATGGAACCATTCCTGGATGGTGCGGAACTGGGGTGGAAAGACCATATTTCTGGTGATTCTGCAGACAGTAGCCATGGAGACATGCTGAGCATGAGTCTGCTCCATTACCCCTAAGCTGAAGGTCAAGTTCTGTACGATATGGGTGTCACGTGGTGCTGGAAGGGTATGGAGACAGGAATTATTAAAGTTAGAGACATTCATCTAAGCACCTTCATTCAAATCTCTCCCAAGTTTTGTTTATTTAGAAATTTCTTTATCTACTTCTGTTACTGCTTAATTACCTTACTCTATATATCTGTTTCTATATATCTATTTGGTAACATGACTGTTTCTTTGTAAATTTATCTATTCAGAAAGCTAAATCTCATTTTTCCCCTACAGACCCATTTATTTTGTTCTAGCTCTCCCATGTTTTGTTTTCCATGTTAAAGCATCTCCTTTCAGTTGCTAAATTCCTCTTAATCAAATATGCTCTCCAATTCCAATTATTCCAATGACTAGCCCACAGCATAGAGCAAATACCAATGCAAGTAGCCAGCAAAGATAACTAACTGTCCCTGACTCAGATTCATACAACAAAAACAGTAACCAATGACAACAATTAGCAAATTTGAATGTTCATGTAAAAAGTAATATCAGACATATTTGCTAGCCTACAGTTGCTGATTTTATAGCAAGGATATATGTTCCCCTACCACAAAGTCAGCAAAATGAATGTTTTACATCAACATTTGTTGCTACATTTGAGTACACAACCACTAAACATTCTACTTGTTTTCTGGGAATAAGGTATAGGTATTAGTTATCTTATGTACCTAGTAATTAATATCAGCAATGATCCTGGCACTCATTTTACCTATTGTATGTCAGATGTGAGTGAAAATTGGTCAGATTACAATCATATGTACAACATAATTTTTCATACTTTATTAGACATGCATTCATTATCTTATCTGAGATTACTTTGTCATCTTTTGCATGTAATTAATGGTTTAGTTTTTATCTAAGTATTCCAATGTTGAATATGTCTCAAAAAGAGAAAAATGAATATGAAAAAATAAGTAACTTGCTTTCACTCTGTATTCAAAATAACCACTGTCTGGTACAATGGATGATTAATGGGGTCACATTCATATTTCTATTAACCAAGAATCTATCCATCTATCTATATCTCTCATGACTGTTCCCACCAGGAACTCTCTCAAGGGATTGGTAATGGCAATTGCCTCTAAAACTAGTGAACTCCAGTGCATTGCCTCTAAAACTAGTGAACTCCAGTGCTGTTTCTTAGCCTTTAATGCCTCACCCTTAACAGGCCATTGGCAAAGGGCAACTCTAGCACAGTGTTTGTAGAGGCTCCAACCTAATGCTCCTTTTCTGACTACTTCTATGTAATGCTCCTGCCTAATATTCCTACATAATACTTCTACACAATGGTCCTGCCTTTATAAATATTCCTTCCTACTTCTTCTATCTATTGCTCCCATCATTTTGTCAGAAGGCAGGACTAGAGCATAGTGCTTACTGCAAAAAAATCTAGTTACAAAGAATGAGCTCTGTGATAAATGTCGTCAATTGTTATGTGCGACCTGGAGAGATTGTATGTTTGTGGACATAATATTATGCCAGTAGTCCACATATGGGTGAGGCATAAAGAAAATACATCTACCTGGGTCAGAGAAGTGCAAGTTGACAACCACTGAAGTGCTGGCTCACTACTTGGCCATCACTAAACCTCCTAATACCCAGGCAGGTAGCAATGGTAATATAGCCAAAAAGAAAAACCCAATAAAACTTGAACATTAACATTAATTTTTTTTGGACTGAGTCTATATGTTTAAGAGCTATTAGTATCCTACATTATTTACAATACACTGTACAACACATATAACACCCTAACATCCATACTATTCATATAGTCACATATGCAATGTATGGTAAATATTAAAGAAAATGAATGAAAAAGTGACTACTATCCATTGTAAAAAATATCAAATGCTTCATAGCAACTTTCTTTTATGCATGTCTTTTATTTCCTGATTTAGTGAGGCAGTGTTACGAATAGCTGACGTCTATAATAAACATAAACAAAATGTAGTATAAAGCATTAGAGACTTTTGACCTCTAAACATCTTAGTGTGCAACTTACGGTCTCCTGGCACCTCTTGTACTTCAGAGGTAAAGTTGATGTATGGTTCTTGGAGACTAAACAGGGCCCAAGACCTGCTTCTGAAGTTTACACCATGGAAACAAGCCAATGAGATTGTCTTCCCATGAAGCTCTAGTGATCCTCCTAGGACTGTTCCAGAGTCTGGCAAGGGCAGAGGCAGAGTGGTGAGTCGCAGCCCAGAAACGCGATATAACACACCCTGCCAGTGACGGTGGTGACGAGCATCTTGTCCAGATGTGACACCCAAGACTGGAACAGAAGTAAAGGGACATGAGGATATCAACTTTTGGACACCATGAATTAAGAAACTAATTAAATGTGAAGAGACCAATAATTACAGCTGTTTACTGTACATCAGTCCAAAGAAAAATTTAGAACTTTTTTGAGATGGAGAATGTAGTAGTTCCAAGTGATTCTAAACCTTGCAGTTTTCACTACATACAAAAAAGTTTTCAAGAAAATTTAAAAGATTCAGAGCTCACCACTAGCTAACTTGCGGTTTCCATCCTTGGGTTTTTGTTTGACAGATGACTTGTGTCTGGTGGGCTGGAGAGAGGAGAACACCCGCTTGCTGGACTTGAATTGCTGAGAGAAGAACTCGTCAAGCTTGTGGTGCATCTTTAACAAATCTGCTGTAGTGGATTTGCTAATGATAAGCTGTAGCTGGTCCCACTCCAGGTCACCCAAGATGAAGATGGTTGCACCTCTATACAAACAGTGATGAGAAGTTTTCAGATTAATTCATATCACCCACTGTAAGATGACACTCATATCTGTGCTTCATTAATGGATTTTGATACATATTTAGTCTTACAATATATACTATGCTGTTTCACACTATGCAGAATTTCTTCTAAATGGAAGGGTTATGTTACATCATTTATTCTAGTGATCTCTCATGTGAGAATATTTCTGTAAAATTTCATTGTTTTTAAGGCTAGAAACTGCCTTTCCTGCCTTAGCAAGGAAGTGTCAGGAACATTTATATAACAATCTCATTTGCATATGTACACTCTCTAAACTGTCTAGTATGATGAACTTAAACCAGAGCCTATCATCCACTGCCAAGCTACTCCATATGCTCAGGTTCAGCCCACCAATAATATATTGGCATGCATTGACATCATTGAGTTTAAAGGCTTCATAATTCTCTGCCTTAATTACTACACTAGAGCACAACTGGCATGAAATGATCAAACCATACTACAACATAAGTCCTTGTATTCGCATGAAAGTTTTACTGTGAAGATGACATCTTTACTTCAACCGTATAAATCACAATAAAAACAAATTGTTATGGGAATTTGGTATACCTGCGTGTGGCATCTTCATCATTATGGGCACACTGTTTAAGTTTCCACTCATCCCTCAATGTGACACCAAAAGATGATACCCGGCCCATTAGGACACTTGTTCCCATATAATCTAGGCGTGACTGGGATGCAAAGAGCTTGACACCAATAGTGTGATCAGGGTCTGTCCCTGGATCTTCACGAATCTTCACTGAAATACAAGAACTTTTTATCAGTGTTTTAGCATAAAAATAACTCTCAATACCTATGCATTAGTTTATTTTCTTTGACAGAGAAGTATTGTAAAGTGAAGTGAAAGGCTAAATAGATAATGCCTTCTTGGAACAGAAGTAATCTTTTATGCTCAGATTACTGTATATGTACTACCCCCACAAAACAGTGGTAATTTATAAGCAGTCATAGACTGGGACTATATCAGTGGCACTGGGGCTGCTGTTATTTCTCAAGTACCTAATTTCTAGCTAAAACTTCAAAGAAACTTTAGCTTGCATGTCAATGATGTGAAAATTAAAATATATGAAGGGAGTGTTGAGAACTGCAACAACCTATAAAGACTAAGACAAGCTCAGCTTCTGGTAGACATGAGTCTAATGAAGTTCCATCTCACCAAAATGTGAAGTGATGATGAAGGAGTACCAGAAGCCCCAGCTGTAATTATAATCTTATATGAATAAGGGGGCTGACAAAGTATCTATCACTAAAGCACAATATTGGACATGGTAAAAAGGAAAATAATTTTGTAGTAAATCAATATTAAAGTGGCATATCTGTACAAGGCCAAAGATATGCTCAGAATAATATTCATGGCATAAATCAAGAATACAAATAACCAGCCTACTCTAGTAGGGAGACATAGATCTGCTGATAAAAATAAAAGTTCAACAAAAAGCAACAAAGACTGTAACCAAAAATAAGGGAGCTAAGCTAAAGGGCATGCACTACTGGAAGAAACAAGGAAAAGGTGAGGTATGATTAATCCTTCAAGCTTCTGAATCAATCTGACAATGATGATATCAATTAGCTTTTCAAACTAAACAAAAATAGATCTAGTACACGGAATTAAAATAGGCAAGAAACACATTAGAAAATATGCAAATATAGAAATTCCAGTGTGGAAAGATGATGGATAAATGGAGAAGCTAAGTGAGGAAATGGTAATGCTATGAGTGTGAACAAATTCAAAACGGAAATGATCTAGTCTTACATATCCTACAATAAAAGTTGGTTTCTGACAGTTCATGGGTATTAAGTCAACTTACAATACATGTTGATTTCTGACAGTTCTATGGTGCCACCCACTATGCCTCCTCTAGCATCCAGGCCAGAACCTCCTAGGCCAATACCAATGTACATGTTCTTGTGGCCACTACTCCCGATTGAAAGTCTGCCATTTGCCTTGAAGTCTTTTGTTGTCCAACTGGAGATACAAAAACAAATATTGGTACATGTCATAATTTCACTGTCCATATTTCTATGTCCTATACATTTTCTTCCACGCAGAACCTCCTCCACAAACTAAGATTTCTTAACATTTCTAAAAATAATTCCATACAACAAGTAGTTCTTATAAACTTATCCCCTTGTTCTATCCTTCCACATTAACAATGGATTTCACATCTATTTCCAATAATTTTTTTTTTTTTTTTTTTTTTTGCTTTGTCGCTGTCTCCCACGTTTGCGAGGTAGCGCAAGGAAACAGACAAAAGAAATGGCCCAACCCACCCCCATACACATGTATATACATACGTCCACACACGCAAATATACATACCTACACAGCTTTCCATGGTTTACCCCAGACGCTTCACATGCTCTGATTCAACCCACTGACAGCACGTCAACCCCGGTATACCACATCGATCCAATTCACTCTATTCCTTGCCCTCCTTTCACCCTCCTGCATGTTCAGGCCCCGATCACACAAAATCTTTTTCACTCCATCTTTCCACCTCCAATTTGGTCTCCCACTTCTCCTCGTTCCCTCCACCTCCGACACATATATCCTCTTGGTCAATCTTTCCTCACTCATTCTCTCCATGTGCCCAAACCATTTCAAAACACCCTCTTCTGCTCTCTCAACCACGCTCTTTTTATTTCCACACATCTCTCTTACCCTTACGTTACTTACTCGATCAAACCACCTCACACCACACATTGTCCTCAAACATCTCATTTCCAGCACATCCATCCTCCTGCGCACAACTCTATCCATAGCCCATGCCTCGCAACCATACAACATTGCTGGAACCACTATTCCTTCAAACATACCTATTTTTGCTTTCCGAGATAATGTTCTCGACTTCCACACATTCTTCAAGGCTCCCAGGATTTTCGCCCCCTCCCCCACCTTATGATCCACTTCCGCTTCCATGGTTCCATCTGCTGCCAGATCCACTCCCAGATATCTAAAACACTTTACTTCCTCCAGTTTTTCTCCATTCAAACTTACCTCCCAATTGCGTACTCAAATTCATTCTTCTAACTATTTTCTTAATGTACATTTTCTCTACATAAATCTTCAGTTATCTTTTAACATCTCCACTATTTTGTTATTAAAACTATCTCTCTCTACAATATCTAATTCCTCACTATGGTAAGTATTCTGACTCCACAGTTTTCCTTATAACAATCTCAACTCCATGCACTCTAGTAACTGTTCTCTTGCTACAGACCACAGCTTATGAGGTATTACTAATGTGAGGTAAATTACTCATTCAACATACTCTTGCATTATTCTCCTTAAACCCCTAAGAATCTACATGCCTTTCAGCAATTTATGACATCTTCCACTTTACCATCCTTCCGAAACGTCCTAATCCATCATCTTTATCTATGTATCCAACCCATCTCTAACCATCTAACCATAGTCACACACTGACTCTTTCCTCATCTTGCTTTTAGTCTTATCACTGCCTTTCATACATTGTAGATGTAATAGCAAATGATTAGTAACTAGCAGCCTACAAAGGCTGTCAAACATAATAAAAAAAGGGTATGTGGAAGTTGAGTGCAATAACCGAAAGCATGGCAAAATATGTCAAGAGCAATAGTAAAGAATCTATAACAGCAAAAGAGGAGGAAGTGAACAGGACCATGAGCTCCGAGGTGGATAACAAAAAACCCCTAAAAGTTCACTAGCAATGTGGGGTGAGTAATACAATCAGAGTAACGAAAAAGAGACAAATTTAGACTGATGATTATATTTACATTATATAAGGACTGTATTATATCATCGGAGAAGAATGTAATAAAACAGACTACAAGAAATAACGGAGAAACAAATATGAAAAGTCTACTCTAGGAGAAAGAAGACAAAAAGACAAATAAATACATGACACATGATGGAAATGCCTGAAAAGGTAACTTTTGGAAAGAAGTATTACATCCTGGCAATTAAGGAAGACAAATGAAGTTTCATATCACAAAAAAGTTAAATGGACATATTTCAAAATAGAGATCAAGGTAAAAGACAGACAAATACAGGGAGAAAATCCACTGGGAAATATCGGAGGGAATAAAGCTACCTGTAAAACTAAGAGGAAAGGAATATCAATCAGAGAAAGAGCAAAGCATTCATTGGTAAACAATTGTCATTTGGATTAGTGGTACATGACAAAGAACTAGGGTTTAGAAATCATAGTGAAAACAATATTTCTATATCTTAGGTGGAATCATAATGCAAAATTAAATCTTCCCTTTAACAAATCTAATTTTTTCATGACTTGTCTTCCTTTGAAATCCTGCAATCTCTAAAATCCTCCTGTAAGTTATCAATACCAATATCAATGGTTTACAAAACCCAATGTAATCAAAGATTCTACATGAGCCACTAGAATTTACTGCAATGCAAATAGCTAAACACAACAAGACAATACGTACACAACATTACCCATCACGTTCCCCATATTCATCTGTACGCCTAGGCGGGTGAAGTTGACAGCAAAGAGCACCAGAGTTTCCCATGAACCAGCTTTATTTGCTATCTGACTAGCTCCTGTTCCATCCATCTCTCCTGATGTTCTAAATGTTGATGTTTCAACTGCATCTGCTGGTGCTCCCGGAGCATCATCACCTTCCTCACTGATGCTCTCGGTCTTCCCACCTGAATATCATATAGAAACTATCTTAACCATGCAGAGACAAACCATGCTTGAATACAATTTTTTTAAAACCAACTACCTTTCCCACCTTGATGAGACAGTGTCAGATTCAAATGAACAACAACCTCGTTTGCACACATACAATATTTAGCTGTTATGTACTATCCATAGACAAGCCTCACAAATTTCTCAATGGTTTACTTTGATCTCTTCATATGCACTGGTTCAGTCCACTGACAACCCAAACTCATTCTGTCCAATGTGCACATTTTGCTACCCTTAAAAGCTTAGGCCCTGGTACCTCAAAGCCTCCATTCCATCCTCCCATCATCTCAGTCTCTCCTTGTCTTCCCACTTGACACATATCCTCTTCTCAGTTTCTCTTTATTAATCCTCTTCATATGTCTAAGGAATTTCAACACACCCTAGTTAACCCTTCAAATCAGACTGCAGCTGCTACCTTCTCTCTCTCTCTGAAAATGTAATTTCTGATATAATTATCCCACCTCAAGGTATTTACTGTCTTCAGAAATTTCACTTTCAGCACATCAATCCTCTTCGTTTCTTTTACAATCAATGCCCAAAACTCATGTCCATAAAACACCATTAGGAATGTTATACTTTAAGATATATCCATTTTTGTCCATACAGACATCGAGATTTCCTTCCTTGATGCATCTAGGACATTAGGCCCCTCCATCCCGTAACTCATTTTCCCATTATTCCACCTACTGCAATGTCCACTCCCAGATACCTGAAGCATTCCATCTATTTAAACCATCTTGTCTAACCCCATTACAACAGACTATCATCTCACTTTCCATTTTATCTCACTTGAATTTTCTTCTTTTATTCACTCTCCCAAATTCTAACATCAGCCTCTAAAGTTTCTCTCTGGAATCTAACATTAGAGTCATGTCATTTGCAAACAGCAACTGATTTGCCACACATGCCCATCACACCTCCATAATATTACAGACCCACTCATAGTTCCATGGCCCTCCCATTTACCTCACAATACCATAACACCCTGTCTATAAAACGATCAAACTGTTACAACATCACACACACCTGACACTCTCCATCTTCATCTGGCATCATACACCATTCTACTTTCCTGGTAAAAACTCCAAACTGTATTTAGGAGCTTTCCATTTACCCTATATCTCTGTAGCAGCTTCTGTAAAGCATCTCTGTCAACCACATCATACACTCTGTCTCACTCCATAAACCTCACAAAAAGAGAGATTCTTTCTTCATTTCACACATATATCAATCAAAGCAAACACCTAGTCCACACTTACTTTACCTTTCCAGAAAGCACACTGCTCTTCCCAGGTTAGCTGCTCTCATTTACTACTAACACAACCACATTTAACCTTGTAAGAGGTCTCCTCTCTCCTTACAATCTTATTCACCATGACTTTCACACTCTTAATTCTTCCTTATACCAAACACACCACATCCACCTCCCTATCATCTGATACATTCTTCTTAAGGTACTCACTTCATCTCATTTTCACATCTTTGATATCACTTCTCCATCTACTCTCCTTAATGTCATTCTGTATATATCAAATGGTCCACTCAATATTTGCCTCCTTTCATTATTCTCTCTGCAGCTTATCATTAGTCTCTCTCCATTTCTTTTCTGCTCTTATACCTTTTTCTTCACTTCGTACCACTTTCTAATGTACTCCTTATCACACTCTGTCCTTCCTTACAGGTACCAACAAGATACCTCCCTTGTCTGTCTCTCCAGCAATTTAACATTCTTATTCCACCACTCAATAATCTTTCCCATGCATCCATAGCTCACCTTCTGCTCATTATACATCTGCACATTAACGCAATGCCTCCCTAATCACTCTCCACTTAACATCTACTCAAGTAGTTTCATTCCTCTTACTCTAAACCAATCTTCACTCAATCTCTAAGTATCTCTCCTCACATGCCACTTTTCTAATCTCACAAATTTTCTCTACTTTCTTCAATCAAGTCATATTCTTTATCCCTTAATCTTTTCCTTTATCCCTTAACTTATGACTAACCTTCACTGGCTGCAGTGGCTTTCACAGAGACAGTTAAGAGCAGATGCTGGATTTTGGAATTTTCTGAATTCTGGGTATCTACTATGTCAAGGAGACCAAACAGGAGACATAATAAATAATAACTTATCTTGTAGATATTTTCCCCACATTAAGACTAGAATTATTCACTGCACTTACTAAAAATTCTTGGCAGTTTCCATTCCCAAAACTTATGCAAATTAAGGTGATTACTTAGGTGAAGTGCTGAGGTGTTGCATCTGGCCTAGATGAGGTCGCAGGGGAGTAAATATGAGTGTTATCTTGCTGAAATGAGGCTGATGCCAGAAGAGAGGCAGAAGGTAGGTCCAAAATTTCATTCTTTGTAGGAGCCAGTGTGGATGTGCTTGGAAGATTATTGAAATGGAGTTCAAACTTGGAAGCATCAGGTAAAGGACATGGTTAAGGGGTTACAGTTTCTGTGTTGGGTAATGGGTCACTTGCTTCATGTAATAAGGTTTTTCTTTAGTCAGCTTTTATGCAATATAAGCAAAATCAGCAATAGACAATTACTCAGAAGCTGAAGTGCTGAGGATTTCAAATGATGACCTGTACCTGCACAAGTGCTGGATTTAAGTGGAAGGATTTTGGAATGCTGGATTTGGGACATGAGAGAGTGGCTTGCCAAAGCTGGTACAAACAGGTAATGACAGAGTGAATAATGCCCTATCAATATTTTCATCACCATTACATGAGTCCTAAACTGTCAAAGTGAAACTATCTGTAAAGCTAACACATCTACAATACTTTAATACACTACCTGTCAATTTCGGACTCTTCCTGATGACATCAGAATCAAAATTAAGTCTGAGTTTATCTCGTGCACGACTGCCAGCACCAGCACCACCCAAAGGCTGAGCAGTTGTGGGTGTTGCTTGGCCTGTTCCACTACTTATGCTCCCATTCTCTCTACGACTGTCACTGCCCTCAGCAGAGCTGTAGAAGAAATATCATTAATTCAAATGAAGTCAGTAGCTTAATATTGCCACCTTGAACCAAAATCTATGTGATTATATTTACTACAGGTACTTTCACATACAAGCTAACTGGCAAAATACTGAAGGAATGGATATCAGTAATTCACTTTATTTGTAGAACAAATAAAATCAAAATGAAAAACTGAATATATCAGTGATATTCATCCAGTAGGGACAGGTCCTTGCAACATCACCATGATATCTGAGCATCAGGAAGCATATCAGTTCATTCGTTTTGTCTCACTGTAAGTTTAGGATATCCCATCTGATGTTTGTATCTTGCTTTGGGGAATGATGGAAGTTCTGACAGCTACAATACAATAATCTTTATGAATTATTTGCATACCTACTCAATGAATCTTAAGCTCAAATTAAGAATCAACCAAACCACTTTCTTGAATGCCTCAACCTTACATGTAAGTCATTATCATCAACAATCTCATCTTCCTTACAAGATTTTGCTACTGAAGATGACCTAAGCCGATGAATAGTATGAGAAGCCTTCTTTCGTTCCTGAGTACATCAATATCCAACTCATAAACCTATAAACAAATGGCAAGACAGAACAAAAGAGGGATGGAGGACTCCCCTATAGTGACAGAGAAAGCTTTTACTGGAAACAATCTCCCTAGGCTTTAAGAGACATTTATCACTTCCAATGACAAAAAATCAACACTAAGAAAATATGCAAAATGTGACATGCTCTTCCTTTACTATTCACAGAGCTTTGTACTAATTTGTACTAAGCAGGGGTGGGGGCCCTATCTTCTGAACATTCTTTACTAACATACCACTTCTTAAATATATGTATACTGTCTGCATTAACCATGTTCTTATTCATATAATTCCATTAAGCCATGTGGTACAATATTTTTCTTGGAGAAATGGGGGTCATAACCCAGGACTCATAATAATAATTGTAACAACTTTTGAGCAAACTTAAAAACATACAATGCACTTACAAGCCCAACTTCAAATGTAAGATGCAGAAGTATCTTATTGCAATGAATCTACGATCTATCAAGATTAGCATTAATTATAGTAGAATATAGAGTAAAAGTAAAATGGTCTATGAATTAATTTCTACAGACAAGATGAGCTACAGCATACAACAGTAAGAAAAAACAACCTTGAAGAATGTCGTTTGGGTGGCACATTATGACTGGGAAGTGACTCTCCTGAAGAAGCTGCTGGGCTGGCTTCATCCCACTCACTAGACATAGCACCACCAGTGAAGTCTCCTAAAAACAATCGTCTCACAATAGATCTCCTGTACCAGGCCCGAGGAAAGGCTAGAATCTCTGTCAACCTCCTCATGTCATACTTGAAATGTGCTGCCCCTATGTCCACAATGGCTGAGGGTAGAGAATTAAGATTACACTACTAAATTGCTTTAATAACCACATGAAGCTTTCTCTAGATCCATAAATGTCAAAAATCCCTCTCTTTCTCCACGTATTTCCTACACAAATTCATCAAAGCAACCACCTAGTCCACACGTCCTTTACCATTTCTGAAGCTACACTGCTCCTGCCCAATCTGAAGTTCTGTGCAGGCCAATGTCCTCTCAATTAACACTTCCCATAAAACTTACCAAGCTTACTCAACAGACTCTAATCAATGTCTCTCCTGTTCTGTATACTTCTATTTCTAGCTGTGGATTCATTACAGATCTGCCTATCAAGAAAATAACATCATTTTAATCCATTCTAACTGGAAGCTAAGTGCAATGAACCAGTGGAGGGGAAGATAAGGTACTGAAGAAAAATTTATGCATAAAGATAAAAGCACTATCTCTCATTTCTGATATATCAAGAAAAGCTAAGTATTTGTAAAGGAAATTCTCATAAAAACTAAGGCCAGATATGCTAAAATGTTCATTCAGTTGATGGTTTCACCTGTCTGGGTCACACTATTTTTGAGGGTAAAAAAATATTATAATATACTTCTTAAAATATCTAATGCCAAAAGCAACAATTCAATTTAGAAATTTCTTTTTAGTAGGATTGGTGTTATCCTGGACACTTTTAACAGTTACAATGGCTCCCTGTATTGTGATGCTTTTGAACACACTACTATGAAAAGTCCACGAACATGCTCAGATATCTCCGAAGATGATAAGGTTGAGTATCTGCTGTGAGCTGCCTGATGTGATTATGACTCATATATATTCAGCGTGCACTCCATTAAATTATTGTATGCTCTCTGAAGATATCAAGTGTTTAGTTTAATGACACCAATGCATGCATATCCCTGATATATAAGATGTAGTAGGTCATTATAATAAGGTACCTCTGATTCTATGAGTGATATCAGGTCATGAGGATGAAATCATATCACCTCAAAGCAGCTGGTATCTGTTTATATACATGTGTTTATTGTCTTATCCCTATGTCACTGTGTTCATTATTTGACTTCTGTTAATGTAAAGGTAATATTACAATAGAATACAAGTTAGTGTTAAAGCTGAGTAACATAAAACTGGAATGCAGTACCAGAGAAGTTCAAGGAGGACTGTTTCTAGTACATGAATGTGTAGATGGAAAATAGTAGTAATGAAAGTCAGATTATAGAAGTAAGCTAATGACTGCCTGTAATATATTACACTTTAGAATAAGGTGTACAACTCACTGGAGAACCTGATGATAGCCTTGGCTGAGTCTGCAACATTAGATGATTTCACTTTGGTACTGATTTCAGGCTTGAAGTTAATTTTACGTGATCTGGAAATGTGAAACTTGACAAATTCTACCATGACACTGAGGGAGTCCTTCCGTTCACTGTCTGTGAGTGCTCCCAGGGGTGAGGTTGCCAAATAGGGAGCTCCTGAGGTGCCACGCTGTTTTCCTCCATATGGATGGAAAACATAGAGAGAGAAGTCTTCCAAGACGCCTGTTACACTTAATCCACCAATAGTTGCCTGGAGCTTACTGCCCAAGTCTGGCATTGATCTGTTAAGAATTTAACTGTAATGACTAACCAAAAGGAACAAGGAAAATGGTAGATATAGCATTTTACACAATATCATACCTAACCACAATAAACAATTTACTGCTAGAATGCACTCACCCATCTTCAGCTCTCTTGGAGGAAAAGACAAGGTTAAGGGATGGCAGTTGCAAAAGACATTCCACACGTGACACTGGCTGACATGAAAACCTGCAATGTAGTACATGAAATTTAATATCAGCTGTATAATTTTTTTCTTTTGTTAGCTGAGTTCACACAGGCAGCAGAGGACCTAATCAAGGCCATCCCATAAATGCTACATATTTTTTACTATTATCATTATTATTATACTTAACCGCCATTTCCCGCATCAGCGAAGCAGCGCAAGGAAACAGAGGAAGAATGGCCCAATCTCTCATATACACACAAATGCCCATATACATACATATCAATGTATACATACACATATATACACATGTACATATTCACTCTTCCTGCCTTCATCTATTTCCATCGTCACCCAACCACATAGGAAATAGCCATCACTCCCCATTCAGCGAGGTAGTGCCAGGAAAAGACAAAAAGGCCACATTCACTCACATCCAGTCTCTAGCTGTCATGTGTAAAGCACTGAAACCATGATAATAATAACAATTTCATTCATCTATCTATTATACTTGATTACTGTTTCCCATGTCAGCAAGGTAGCGCCAGGAAACAGATGAAGAATGGCCCATCCACTCATACACACACACACACACACACACACACACAAACATATATTTTTTTTTTCTTTTTTTTGCTTTGTCGCTGTCTCCCGTGTTTGCGAGGTAGCACAAGGAAACAAACGAAAGAATGGCCCAACCCACCCACATACACATGTATATACATACACGTCCACCCACGCAAATATACATACCTATACATTTCAACGTATACATATATATACACACACAGACATATACATATATACACATGTACATAATTCATACTGTCTGCCCTTATTAATTGCCATCGCCACCCCACCACACATGAAATAACAACCCCCTCCCCCCTCATGTGTGTGAGGTAGTGCTAGGAAAAGACAATAAAGGCCACACTCGTTCACACTTAGTCTCTAGCTGTCATGTAATAATGCACTGAAACCACAGCTCCTTTTCCACATCCAGGCCCCACAGTACTTTCCATGGTTTACCCAAGACGCTTCACATGCCCTGGTTCAATCCACTGACAGCACGTCGACCCCGGTATACCACATCGTTCCAATTCACTCTACTCCTTGCACGCCTTTCACCCTCCTGCATGTTCAGGCCCCGATCACTCAAAATCTTTTTCACTCCATCCTTCCACCTCCAATTTGGTCTCCCACTTCTCCTCGTTCCCTCCAACTCTGACACATATATCCTTTTTGTCAATCTCTCCTCACTCATTCTCTCCATGTGACCAAACCATTTCAAAACACCCTCCTCTGCTCTCTCAACCACACTCTTTTTATTACCGCACATCTCTCTTACCCTATTATTACTTACTCGATCAAACCACCTCACACCACATATTGTCTTTAAACATCTCATTTCCAGCACATCCACCCTCCTGTACACAACTCTATCCATAGCCCACGCCTCGCAACCATACAACATTGTTGGAACCACTATTCCTTCAAACATACCCATTTTTGCTCTCCGAGATAACGTCCTCTCCTTCCACACATTCTTCATCGCTCCCAGAACCTTCACCCCCTACCCCTCCCTGTGAGTCACTTCTGCTTCCATGGTTCCATCCGCTGCTAAGTCCACTCTCAGATATCTTATACACTTCACTTCCTCCAATTTTTCTCCATTCAAACATACATCCCAATCAACTTGTCCCTCAACCCTACTGAACCTAATATCCTTGCTGTTATTCACATTTACTCTCAACTCTCTCCTTTCACACTTTTTTCCAAACTCAGTCACCAACTTCAGCAGTTTCTCATTCGAGTCAGCCACCAGAGCAGTATCACTGGCGAACAACTGACTCACTTCCTAGGCCCTCTCATCCCCAACAGACTGCATACTCGCTCCTCTCTCCAAAACTCTTGCATTTACCTTCTTAACCACCCCATCCATAAACAAATTATATAATAGCAAAACAGTTTTAATACAAAAGAATGAGATGAAGAGGTAGCATGAGGAAGTATCTTATACATGAAGGTATGGGTGTGAGTGAGAAAAGAATGAGATGAAGAGGTAGCATGAGGAAGTATCTTATACATGAAGGTACGGGTGTGAGTGATATGCAGAAAAGTGATGAAACAAAAATCATGTAAATTATCATGTTTTGACAAATCTGCAGTATATGTATATAAACTAATTATCATAAAAATTAAAATGTACCTGATAGTTGATGGCTGCATGTGGAAGTAAACAACCACATCAACAGGAAAAGATGCATATACATATGGCACACCTCCACTACCAGCAGCCCCTGAAGTGTCTACATCCACATTGAACACTGGCTCAGGTTCTGTTAAATATAAAATTCATTAAAAATTTTGACTTCATCACCATGAAAGGCACAGAAGACAGACAGCAATAAAGTCGAATCAACCAATCACATTTATCAAATCTTGAACGGCAAGACAGGGCTTGAAATCCCACCATCATGCATGAAAAACTTGTCTTTCTTTATGTTCTGACCAACTTGATCAATTATATATATTATTCAATCTTACTCATATTCTCATCAATAATCATAATTATTGTCAATCATCAAACAATAAGTAGTAGTAAATACTTGTAAAAAGGTCAGACAAATAACCAATAGATACAAAAACTTTAAGTAATGATTTTTCCTCCCTTTTATGCCAGATGAGTGATATCTATTCATGCAAGTTCTAGGGTCAAGCAAAGAATGTGAGAGTCAATAGGCATAAAACTGATATGCAGTCTCAACAGTTCTAAAACAACAGATCACAACAGCTGGCAAACAAAATATGAAGAAGAGAGAAAAAGCACATTAAGTTCTATTCTTAATAGTATAATACTCACTGTGGAATAACTTTTTGCCCTTGAAATAAACTTTCTCCATTTCTTACTCAGGCTAATATGACTTACTCATCACCTGACAGTTTGTCTGAGGATGTGCATACAAAAGTATACTCACTGTGAGGTATACTCTACCTAAAAACATGGAAGGTACTGTAATTCAAATTTTTGCAAACTCACAATAGGGTTAACACCAATAGGTAAAGTGTTTATGCAATTTTACTGCGCTTACAAGCTCTGACAATTTTGCATTTCGAAAGTCTTACGAGAAGAAGGATCCTTATGATTACCGGACTAACTCTAGGCCTTCAGGGAACACTTCAGATGGTAGAAGTGAGTCAAATAGTTTTTTAAGAATTTTGATTTTCTGATATGCATTCACTAGTATAAAGAAGCACACACTCAAAGGTGGAATGCAAAATTCCTCTCCCACATTGATACTACACAGCATGAATATTAGATAGCACTTCTGGGCTGGGAGGACTGGGTAACTTCTTTTTCATGAATTAATACTGCTAATTCTGAGGATTTTCTTGTTACATATTCAGCCTTACCTTGGAAGAAGCACAAATGAGCAATTCATAGTTACATGACAATATCAAGGAGAAAATATAACATTTACTACTGATCACTGGCAACATCTCTTAGCAGTATATTAACAATTAAAACGAATACCATGTGCTATAATTCAACACAAAAGCTAAAATGTTTTCAAAGTGAGGAAAAAAACTGATCCAAGAGAGCCACAGAAAGAGGAACTGCATGTGGTGTAGTGGGCAATCATATCAAGTTCAGCAAGGGCGCTAAAAGCTCTAACAGAACAGTAGCAGTAAAATCAAACCTGTTAAGGCTAGTCTGAATATCACCCTCTATATCTTAGACCAAAACTAATTCAAAGAAAAATATAGCGTCATGAAATCAAATTCTATATCTGTAATTTTGGAATTAACCAAAAGTGTTCACTGAATCATAACCAGAATGAAGAAATTAACATGACTCAACTTCCATTGCCTCCTCAGCTACAGGATGGCTCACAAAGGATATCCACTAAACATCCAAATCCCAACTCATCTTAAACTTCCATGCTTTCTGGATACTTGTACATCTACTTCCTTACTCTAACTTTCTCTCTAATAATATGCATTCTCTCTGCATCTATTTTCATTTAGCTCCTTCATATATGATATTCTGCTCTCAATCTTCTCATATCCACTTTACTTTTACAGACATAAAGCAAAACTCTATGTGCTTCTCACTCTTACCATGATTCAGAAAGCTGCTTGACATGGAAGGGTTCTCCAGTTAAGGTGGATGCAGTATATCACCAGACAAGTGTTTTGTCCATATGTTACATTATAGACACAGGGATACCAAATACATTGTGCTATCAATAACTACAGTTACTCAGTCATAATGACTATGTATCAAAAATAAATGTAAAAGTACTTCATATTAACAAAAGAAAATCTACATCAGCATGCTGATGACTAATGGAGAGTTCTTAAACATAAGGTATTGCATTTCTTTTATAATGGAAATGTATGTGAACATGAGAGAGACATTGAAACAGACTGATATGTCATGAAGTTTCAACTCTGTGATGTTTGGAGAGAGCATTTCAAAAGCTTCTGTGCTATGATGTGCAAACATATGAATAAATAATGATACAAAATGACCATACTTGACTCATTTTCATATGAACACTATTAGTGTACATTACCTTGAGAAGTGGCAGGTGACTTGTGTTGTGGCTCTGGTACTGGTAGTGGCTCTAGAGCTAACTCTAAAAACTCTAGAATGTTGGGGCTCACTGTAGTCTCTCTTTGTATGCTCTGTAATGTCAACCACGTGAATAACGAGGCCCGCTTGATGCCGCCACTGCTGATGCCACTCTTGCGAGAACTGGTGCCACCTGTTGTGCCAGCAGGAGACCAGCCATATCCCTCTGGTTGCATATTTGGACCAGTGCCAAATACACCACTGCCACTTCCTACTGGAGTCTCTTCATGAATATTGCGTGACTCATAATGTACCTAAAAGAAATTTTTTTTCCATAATCTTAATTCAAAGAGATTTGGCTTGTCAGCTTGCAGCCCATCCCTGAGCAATGATACATTCTCTGTATGTTAATGTGGTGTAAAATGGTATTTGTATTTATGAAAATACACCACAACACTGCCTGTCTGAGAATAACTCAAAACAATTCTAATACCATCAGAAGTTGTGGGAGGAAGATTTGCCAGGGTGAAGTGGTGGGTTCTGCTATAAGAAGGATGCTTCTATGAAAAGGGTGTCTGAGGTATTTGGTGAATATGAAAGAAATTGCAGAACACGACCACCTGAGGGAGCACTCCCTAAAACCATGACACGAGTAATATCATGATGAAAAGAGCCCTCTTCAAAAGGGCTTTATTTTCTAACAGACTCTCCTTTGCTTAACACTACATTGCTGGGTCTGAACTTAACTTTCTGATGTTTCTGGTGATTTTGTTCCGATTTCTTTGTACACATATCCAAATCTGTAATGTTATAAAAAGAGTTTGAGCCTAGTCCAACACCAGCAAGGCAGAGCTCAAGCAGCTGCAATACTAGCCCCGTTCAAGAACCCCAATTCCTCTGGTAGACCTCTTTTTTCCATTTCTTTCACCAACATCCAAAGTCCCTCTTGCAATATCTCTTCTACAGGGAAACTTTAAGTTTACTGGTGTGTGTGTGTGTGAAAGAATGCCTAAATACAGATGAATGTTCACAGACATGCATTACTGATTATGTTGAAAGAGATTCCTGCCTGTAAAATCTTGCTTCAAATATGTCCATGGCATGCTGGACATTCTTACAGGGCACTATCATTGATAAAATCTGTGAAATAGCGAATGCTCTGAAATCTACAACTAACCTTGACATCAAGACCTGGGATATAAAAGACAGTGTCTGCTGAAACTGAGAGGGAGGGTGGAGGTGGTGCTCGAAGTTTACTTGTTGATAAATTGGGCCGGCCTTCGTTTTTCTTACGAACAGAGCCAGGACTACTGGGAGTCTCAGATATTCCTCCTGAGAAACTTCGTTCTTTCTTCATTCTGTCAGAAATAAAAAAGTACTGAGATCCTCCCGTTCTAAATGAATTTAATACTCATTCCTGATGATAAAATAAGGATTCTTGTTTACCATAACACACTGAAGTTGAATAATGCCTTTCCATGTTTTGACACTTTCACTCTATACAATGCTGAAAAAAGTTGTCTCCCACATCTGCCAGGGTAAAAAAAGTCTCATAACTGTTGAGCTGTTGATATATTAAAGAAAAATTCCAAGCCATCTAAACAATATAAGATATAAGCCACTTAAATATATTAAAGAAAAATTCCAAGCCATCTAAACAATATAAGATATAAGCCACTCAAACAACCACATAAAATCGAAGCCAATTTTGAAACAGTGTAATGCTGACATTTAAAACTTGAGTGTCATGCTAAAGTATTTAAATCTTGGCATTCAAACCAACAAATCAACCTTGGCTTTCATTTTCTTCTGCAATGCTTGGAGACTGAGACTTCCTGTAGTCTATCTAAAATCATCCTTCATGGTCTACTTGTGTGTCCAAATATGACAGCTGGTTGTTATTGTCATTTAAACCTTATATAATCTAATTTGTTTACACTGTGCAGCAGAGATAGGCCCAGGTCGGGTGTGTGTGCTGTGTCCTCCCACTGTGGTCTTCTCAGGGTAATTGTGCTAGGTGACATTTCTGCATGGTAGCTAAAACAGCAAATTACTTATGGTATTTACATGAAACCAGAGCACACAACAAATTGGGGTTATGGCTCTACTGATCAGGAATGAAAAGGTTAAATATTTAGTAGAATGGTGAGGACTTTCTGTTAAGGATTTCAGGTTATTTGAACAGTTAAAAAGATTCATCTATGAAGCATATACTCCTTGAGGGAGTTTGTTAGTCAGCACTCTTATCTACCTTTATACTCAACTACAGCAACACATCACGACCTTTGCCAATACCAGCAATGGTGAGAAATTCGTTTTTTCTTTGCCAAGTACACTTCACATATATCTAATATTTTATCAAATTTGATATCCTTTCCAATATCCTGTACTTTCACATCCTTAGGGTGTTTACTTGAACTCATGAAAATTTAGTAATACAACAGATGAGAGTCACTAACCTCTTTTCTTCTTCCCTCGAGACACACTTAGTGTAGAGGTTACACATTCCAGAGCTGATACAGACCCGGACATCAAGTTCCAGGTCAATGCTAGGATCCAAAGGCTTGACAGTACCTGAGCTGCTTGACCCGAGGCCACCTGGTGTGATAGGCCCTGCAGATTGATATGATGTACAACTACATGAACAGAACACAATAATGTGATGCAAATAACATTTCAGCCCAATCGGTGACTTAACCCTTTCTATGATCTCTGCCACAAATGTGATGCAACTCAGAACAGCGCTCCATGCTACTATTGTGGCATGGTGTGTCTTGCAGAGCAACACTAGGACCCTTTCAGAGAGGGTTCCTGGGGCAATTATGAATAATATGAATAGATAAACATCAGTAAACAGCAATACCATTTGGAGACTTAAGTTTTACAAAACAGAGAGAATGAGAATGAATTTACTTCTTTATACCCAATTACTTTTCCTGCCTTTGTGAGTTAGCATCCAAGACACCCAAACAATGAAAATATTTGTACACAAGTTTACAAGTTTTCAGTTGTCATATATAACGCTCAGATCTTGGTACGCATAATCCAACTGTACACGGTGGATCAGAGTATAAAAGAGAGCAACTATACTATAGAGTTATTAATCAATGGGAAACACTCAATGGAAAGAATGAGGAGCAGAATGAGATTAATGAACTAATGGGAAATATAAGTTGGAATGTTGTTTTCATACACAAACAAGTAAATACTAACATGATGTTCCATGAAAGACAGAGAAATAATGGAAGGTTTATTTACAAATAATGTCAAACTGAGTGAATGAAATACATGAATAACTGTGTTAAGACAGGTTGAATGACCCTGAACTACTGTCTAAAGAGAAGAGAATGATATTCAATAATTCATGCATGGCAACAGAGAGGAATTAAAGAAAACACAAGCATTCTTTTCTATGTACTTGGGATACATTCAAAGAATTCCTTATTCAAAATAGTCATGGCAGGAATCTATATAAGTGAAGAGTGTTATGAAGTTCGTAGACTTAGAACATTTGGCAAAAGAAGACCGTGCCAGTAATTCAATTTATCAAAACTTTTACCTGAACTGTGAGTGCTAGAGTGGCCAGAAAGAGGTGCTGTTGCTGTTCCAGGTGTGCTGCCACTGTCACCACCCCCAGGATTACTTTCATTTCTAAAGTAACTAACGCTAGCAGCATTATGAGTCACATCATTATCTAGGACTGACACTAGGCCTGTCAGACCACCAACATTCTTGTTTGCTGTACTACCTATGTTGTCATTGCTGAGGACAGAAAATCCATACTATAATTCACACAAATGGTAAATTGCTTAAATTAGGATATGGTACATCCCTACATGGAGTATCATTATTCTTTTGAGACTGCTGTGTTCACAAAGAATCTTAAGCTTCAATATCTAGAATAATAAATGCAAAATAGCTTTAGCATCTGGACGACAAACAGAAACAATATAACTATTCTACAAAATGATTTAGCTCCTAGTGAACTGGATCAGTAAGCATAATCCCAACACAAATATGATTCTAATACTTACCAGCAGACAGTCTGCTTCTTTTACAATACTCCTGATGTGGAGCTCTAGTAAGAGGTCTATTCACACATACAGTCATGTAGGTTATCAAATGAGGGGTAATAATTCTGTTAAGGCCTTCTCTTACTGTCCCATCCTTATAATTTTGCATTTGTAGGCAATAAATTTCATCACACATTTATAAGACTAACTTTGAAGTTTGTCCAGGTCCTCCAGTATACTGATTCATTAATCATTATTTCTATTTTTCTCTTGACCTAGACAACATCCATATCTCATGGTAAAAATTCATTCCATCAGGCAAGCCATTTACATACACCATGAATTTAAAAATGGGCTTAAGACGGATTCCACAGCATGCCACTAGATACCCTATCACATTTTGAAATGCTCTGGTAACTAGTATCCTTTGCTCTCTTCTACTAAGATATCTTTTACCTAGTCTAAGATTCTAATCCTTATTGCTGCCTCTTGATCTGCCTTCTCATATCATCTTGCTAACACTGGGACAATTAGCATCCACAGTGAAAACATTTTCAAAATTACCATTCAGTTTCTTATTGATTTCCTGAACAGTTCTTCCTGTCAAATCCCTTAATGTAATTAGCTACTCTTTAACTGATAGTTTGCTCAGGATGAACTTTTAACAGTTCTGGGTTATCTTTTGCCTTGACCACAATATTCTTTTCCTTTCACTCTAAAGTTTCTCTGCTTTTCCCTCCTTATTCCTACAGTAATTGTTTCTTGCAGTTCTTGTTTCTCCTACAGACTTAGTACAGTGGTGTCTATATCTTCTATGCTCTTTTGCTTTTTGACATGCTTTATTGAACCATGCAACTCACTTTTTTACCATTTTCTTCTAATTTACATCCAATGGCACCCATGTTCTGACTCAAGGGAGGATTTCACAAAACATTCAATCACACTGGCATATTCTTTTATTATAAAACTACCTTTCCAATATATACTCTCAAAGAACTCGTTCAGCTGAACACAGTTGCCATGATATTTCCCCTTTTAAGTCCTATCTTCCATATGATTTCCCTTTTGAGCCCTCTTCAAACAAATAGTGAAATTCAAGCCTCGATAAAAAGATTAGCATAGCACAAAATATCTAACAATGCTCTTTTTCCTGCCCTGACTTACAGTATACTAATTGTTTGGTTTAAGTGTGTGAGGGTGGAGGTGTGAATGGAAATGTTTGACTTACTATGAGGCTCAACTCACTATCAAAGAGAAAAATGAAGGAAGGCTTATTACTGTGTTTGCCTCAGCTGACTTGAGCAGAGTGGACATAAGCTGAGGATACACGTGAGTGAATTGATAGGATGTATGTATTTGATCCTACTACTGTCACAAGAATGAGCATTACAAGATATCAGATACAAGTAGATTATTCATTAACTCATAATTTCTTTTCAACATTATTTCCTCCTTCTTGGTGGTGAAGAGCATTACAAACCAATATCTAACAAGTCAATGAAGAGCAGAGTATTTATGTATGATTTTCTAAAACAATCTGTAGAGGGAAAGTAAGGTAAATGTTTAGGTGAATACCTGAAATTGGTGATAGTAATAGTTTCCGTCTCCGTGTCAGATACATTGGTAGGTGTGGGGGTTCGTATATGCCCTGGTGTTGTCAGGAACACATCACCATTATCAATCTCATCCGTTGGGTAAGAATCTGATGAACCACTGGTGAAGGACAAGTGTCGTCTGGTAGGACATGGGAAAATAAAACTCTATGATGAACTGGCAAAACAAAATAAATGTTAAAAATGTCATGTTAACACCCTGACAACAAAAAGAAATCTAAGGTAATGTATATTGCAGTAGGGAAACTGGCAAAACATAAAATATATGTTAAAAGTATGTCACGTCAACACCCTGAGAACAAAAAGAAATCTAAGGTAATGTATATTGGAGTGGGAAAATTTCCCATAATTGTAAAAAAAAAATTACTCAATTAGCATCAAAGCTAACTTGTTAGACAAAAAATACTTCTCCAGTATAATGTCATGCTGAACAATGACCTGTCTTGATATAACTCTTTTAACTTGATACTTTTACAATCGTAGTACTGTACATCATGCACATAACTCACCCATGAGTAGATCCATCCACAAACTTGACTTTTTGAGCAGTAGCATCATTGGCAGTGTGGCATGGTGAACTATCCACACTTATTGATGCTTGGTCAATACTACCACGACTTCCACAGCTCCTATAACAGGAAAAACTGATCTCATTAAGGTACCATCATCCTTGAAGGTAAAATCTAGCTAAGTATGGGGTGTTTATATAAAAGTTCCAGTTCCGAAATAAAGAGAAAATCATGTATATAATCTCCTGGTATCATAGTATTACTATTATTGGCAATACCTACAGGAAATGAGTGCAAGTGACTGGGAGATGTACACGGCAAAGTGGAAGGAGAAAAGGCTGAAAAAAAAAAGGGTCAGTGAGAACTGGGGTGAATGAGCAACAACAAACTTCAGAGGGAATAAGAGAATGTTTTGGAAGGAGAATTCTATCTATCTATCTATCTATCTATCTGAATCCTGCTCCCTCTGGGAACTTCCTCAAGTGGGTAAGAGTATCCATAATTGGTGAACTCAGTGCATCTTTTTAGCCTTTTGTGCCTCACCTTTAACAGGATACTGGTAAAGGGCATCTCTAATGAAATGTTTAGTGGCTCCTATTAATGTTCCTATCGATTACTTCTATCTAATGTGTCTACTGCATGTTCCTGTCTTTGAGTAACATTCTTTCTTCCTTATTCCCAGTGAAAGGATATTTCAAACCTTCATTACAAAAAAATGTGAATTTCATAGAAACATGTAAATCTCATAGTAAAACTCCAATGCAGGCAATAATTAAGGTAAAAAGAATTAACAGAGCCAATTCACAAAGGCAGGATGGCAGCCATAAATCTAGCTACACTGTAAGAGAGCTGGGACATGAGAGGCAAGATCACAACTTTGAAGTATCTAAAATGTAGAGTGAACAGTACACTGAAATAAGCAGAAACTAAGACAGTAACAAGCATGAAAAGCTGTGTAGAACTAATATGTTACAAAAGTCATTGATAAATGGGATATGCTAACTGAAGAAAAAATCTGGATCCCACATTTGTTGGGTATGTCCTATACACATACTATGGGTTACCATTCTACATTCATAAATAAGAGTTCCTCACTGATGAACTATGAATAATGCTAAAGGTAATGATGCAACAATCAATATCTCTTTATAATGTCAAAAGTCTAGACTCACTTACATTGGTGGCTCTTTCACCTCAACAGTAGGTGAGGGAACCCTGAAGCTTTTCGATCTGAGATGAGATTTGGGCCCTAGCCCAAGACGATCCTTCATTGATGTTGCCTTCACACTCTGGCGACGAAGTTTTTTTATCACATCTCTGCGGAAATCATGGAATACCACTGCTTCCAGCTCTTGCAGTCGTCGCATTTCCTGTTCAATGGTTGATGCAGAAGCCCCAAGCATCTTGAGGTCATTTACTGTCTTGGCTTGTTCATTCATTTCAATTTCCAAGAGCTTGGCTCTCTGTCTAGCATCCAGACTGGGATCAAATATAAAGGCTGGAAGGCTCTCATTAAGAGTAAACTGTCTTCGCAGTGTGGCTGATTCTTGCTGAAATGAAAAAACTTATAAATGAAGAAGATACAATGCATGCTATACATGACTGTTAAATTCTGTGGGAATAAGAAATTCCTAATACTGATCTACAATCCTCTTATTTCTTCTCATATCATACAATCTATGTAGAATTTGGCATAATGAGTCAATCAGAGAGAGAGAGAGAGAGAGAGAGAGAGAGAGAGAGAGAGAGAGAGAGAGAGAGAGAGAGAGAGAGAGAGAGAGAGTGAGAGAGAGAGAGCAAGAGAGAGAGAGAGAGAGAGAGAGAGAGAGAGAGAGAGAGAGAGAGAGAGAGAGAGAGAGAGAGAGAGAGAGAGAGAGAGAGAGAGGACACATGAGAAAGGAAGTGAGAAAAGCAATAATACTTCTCAGGAATGGAAAAGCTGGGAGTTTAGATGCGGAGTGAGATGAAGAGTAGGCAAGAAACTGTTAGTGAGTGGATCTGAAAAGTGTTTAAGGAAGCTGTGGTCATAAGCATGATGGCAAGTTACTATCTATTCCAAAGTATAATGGTACAGGAATTAAAGTTACTTTAAGGACTATAAATAAATACTGACAATCCTGACCATGAAACCCACCTAAAAAAAATGAGGACATTGTATAGACTAAGCCAAAGAGAAAAGCCTTTTCTTAAAAAGTGATAATATTTGTATGGTTGGGTGAGTCATAACAGGGCTGGAGTGGTCTGCAAAACCTGTGACAGGAACTGGGCAATCAATTTTGAGGAAAGATCATATTCATTTTGTAAAACAATAACTATCAATCATTATACTATGATAATTTTCATACCTGGGATGTAATATGATCAGTATTGTCAACATCATCATCAGAATCATAATTAGTTTGAGGTACAGCTGTGTCAGGAGCCCCTGTGAGCATGGTAAGTGTGCGAGCCAGTGCACTGAGATGTTTTCCAATATTGACATCCACATGAATGTCAACACCCTCCATCTGCCACTGAACATTCAGGAGCCACTTAGCATTCTCTGCTGCATGAATGAAAATCATACATGATATCATTAACATTATTATTGCTACTCTTATTATCAATAGTCATTATTAATATTAGTATTACCATCATTATTATCATTATGATCATCATCATCATTCTATTACCATTATTATCACTATCATTATTTACATCATTATCATTTCTAATACTGTCATTATCATTTCATTATTATGATTATTATCATTACATCATGAGAACAAATGTGGCCTTTGTTGTCTTCTCCTAGTGCTACCTCACGAGTGTGCAGGGGGAAGGGGTGTCATTTCATGCAGGGTAGCAACAGGAATGAATAAAGGCAGCAAGTATGAATTATGTACATGTGTATATATGTATATGTCTGTGTATGTATATATGTTGAAATGTATAGGTATGTATATGTGCATGTGTGGAAGTGTTTGTATATAGATGTGTATGTGGGTGGGTTGGGCCATTCTTTTGTCTGTTTCCTTGAATTACCTTGCTAATGCGGAGACAGCGACAAAGTATGATAAATAAATAAATAATCATTACAGTATCTCTACTATCATTCCTATTATCATTATCATTATTACACTCAATGGGGTATGTATAAAAACATTGACAAAGAGGATCTATGTGGAAGAAGTGGAGGGAGAACAAGGGTGTGGAAGACCAGGAAGGAAAGTGAAGGATGGGGAGAAAGAGACTTTGATATGCTGCAAGCTAAACATTCAAGGGATGTGAGACTTGCATGGGTTAGAGCAAACAGGAATAATGTGGTATAAAAGGGCAGAGAGGTGTTAGTAAGCTAAACCAGGGTATATGAAGCAGCCACTGAAAATTACAGAACTGGTCTCTTCAGTCTGATTGAGAATAGTGGACTCTGGTTTCAGTGCACTATACATGACAACTACAGAGTCAACATGAGCAAAAAAGATGTTTCATCTGTTCCAGGGCAAACTATCTTGCTAAAGCAGGAAATGGCAAACAACAATGATAAACTAAACCATGGAATAGACTGTGTGGCTTGGCTGTGGATAGTGAGCATTACTTTATTCTGGTAAGTAAATAACATATATCAAAATCAATGGTCTCTTCCACTAAGATAATTTTTTATTCATTAGTGGTCTCATTTGTGAGTCTTTCTAGTAAAATTTACTCAAAGTAAGTTAGTATCAAGGTCTGGCTGACTGGTAATAAACGTGAGCTAATATATGTAGAAAATTAGGATATGGAAAAAGAACATGTATAAGAGTGCAATCTTGCATGGAGTATCTTAAAGAAAGTGTAGGGGTCATGAACTGCTGAGAAATTCTACATCTCACTTTGATATACAGTGGGAGAAAGCACAACAGATTGACAAACTATACATTTGACCAGTTCTTTAACTCAAAGGACAAGGGTTGAAACAACCCATACAATGCATGAAACTAAAGTTATACCTTTTTCTGAATGTCCTGCAACAGTGCGACTACAAACTTCATATGTTCCCTCCGATACTGTGCACAAGTTGATTGTAGGGTCCTTGAAGTCTGGCTTCCAGTCATCTAAACTTGTTTCAAATTCAGGAGCAAAACGCATACAGAATCCTTTGAAGCGTGCTTTACAGACCAGTGAACCAGAGTTACAAGCAGAAATAATAGTGCTCTCTAATGTTACAACCAGAGCATCTCGTGTCTCTGTTGAGTCTACCTGATGGCTGACCTACAGAAAGGAAAAAAAAAATATAAGTCAGGAACTATCTTGGAAATATCTTGATACCTACATCAAGCTGATTATCATATGCATAGCAGATTATGTAAATGATACAACTATCCACTTGCAAAGTACATTCTTCATCATAAACCAAAAACCTTTTCAACAAGTAATTCACTCCATTTGCTTTTGGAATACACCTATCCGAGATGACTGGGATGTCCCTAAAATACAATTATCTTGTGTAAGAACAAGGAAACCATGTCTGTCTGAACCAAAAACCTCAGACTGCTTACATTTCAGCCATCTGATGAAGATATGGAACCACAATGACTGGCAGATCAAAGATATCTGTACTTACAAGTACATTCTAAAATCAAGTGCAATCCATAGTGCAAAACATTTGTTTCCCTACTGTTATTTACCAGTGCTGTTTATTCAGAGAATGCACTAAAGTGGTGTGGCAGGATGTATCAGATGTAGATGGAACTACACTGTATAAGGAAAGGCAATTAAAAGATGAGTGTTCAAACTACAGAAGAATACGTTTGTTGAGTGTACCTGGTAATTTGTATAGGAGGGTAGTGACTGAGAAAGTGAAGGCATGTGAAGAGCATCAGACTGGGAGCTGTGGTTTTGTTGCTATCTCCCTAATGTGGGAAAAGGCAATCAAGTATGAAAAAAAGAAAGAAAATATTGAAAATAGGGAACAAGCAACTAGGAGACCATCAAGAAAAACAACAATGATGAAAGTGGGAGCTGTACTATCTTTGAGCCATTAAAATATTTACCAATATCACTTTAAAACATACCTTAGAAAAGAAACTGAAATATAAGATCCAGAATAATAGTAGGAAGGATAGTAGTTCCAACAATGTTGTATGGTTGCGAGGCGTGGGCTATGGATAGAGTTGTGCGCAGGAGGATGGATGTGCTGGAAATGAGATGTTTGAGGACAATGTGTGGTGTGAGGTGGTTTGATCGAGTAAGTAACGTAAGGGTAAGAGAGATGTGTGGAAATAAAAAGAGCGTGGTTGAGAGAGCAGAAGAGGGTGTTTTGAAATGGTTTGGGCACATGGAGAGAATGAGTGAGGAAAGATTGACCAAGAGGATATATGTGTCGGAGGTGGAGGGAACGAGGAGAAGAGGGAGACCAAATTGGAGGTGGAAAGATGGAGTGAAAAGGATTTTGTGTGATCGGGGCCTGAACATGCAGGAGGGTGAAAGGAGGGCAAGGAATAGAGTGAATTGGAGCGATGTGGTAAACAGGGGTTGACGTGCTGTCAGTGGATTGAATCAAGGCATGTGAAGCGTCCGGGGTAAACCATGGAAAGCTGTGTAGGTATGTATATTTGCGTGTGTGGACGTGTGTATGTACATGTGTATGGGGGGGGTTGGGCCATTTCTTTCGTCTGTTTCCTTGCGCTACCTCGCAAACGCGGGAGACAGCGACAATAAAAAAAAAAAAAAAAAAAAACTTACGATGATTGTCCAGGGTACCTGTTGTCAATGGTACTAGACTTGCATACTTTTACCCATTCACTGGACATAACTTGGATATTTTTGGGTATGAAATAAAGTCACTTACTGTACGGCAAGGGTTTAGAGGTAAGCAGATGCCAATGTCATCAACTGTTAACTGCAAGTACACATTATTTGTAATGTGTGCAGCAGAGGACAAAGATGAAAACTGTGGAACCTTTTCAAACACCTGCTGTGTGGCTGTTAGCACTTCCTGAGAAGTAAAAATATAAAACACAATATCAAAATTTATTTGACATAAAAGTTTGATGAACAAGGTGAACGACATAGAGGTTTGTCAAAAAATTACTCTTGGAAACCTACAGATTCTTTGGCCTTACATCAAATTCAATCAATCTTAGACTACTACAGATTCTTTAGCTTAACACTAAATTCAATCAATCATAACTGTTCCCCTCAGTGTACACATATTAGCAATAATTACTGGTCCATGATTTTCATTTAACTATGTTCCTAAATACATAACGGTTGATCATTATGAAATATTGTCCAAGCTAATCACCAGCCCTATATCACAACCAGCCTGCTGAGGTGCTCAAAATTCTCTGGTACTGAGATCTTTTGTTTTCAAGGTGAGTGAGGGAACTTTCCAACTGTGACAGTGTGACTTTAATGAATAATAAAGTTATTGCAGTTTGAAAGAAGGTTCCACTTTTTACAATGCCTTCACCATCACAGCTGTTTCCTGAATAGGATGGGAAGTCCTAAAAAAGTAAAGAGCAACAGTGTGACTGGGGTTTCCTAAGTAAAGGTCAGGTTATTAAGACTGAACAAGATACATCCATTAAAACCTACTCAGTGCAAAAAAATGTTAAAATAATAAAAAGGAGGATAACTTAAAAAACATCTTATTCATGCCTTATTGAGAGATGCTCTCTGCTCACTCCAGTACTCATAGGCATTTTTGTAGTTGAGCCACACAAGAACAGCTCTATCTACAGCAAGGGGCTGCACACACACCAATGGTCGCGTCAGTGTAATAAGCACCACTTCACCATCATCACCAACACTCAGCATCTCATTGTACAATGCATTGCGTAAACCTGTAAAGCAAGATATGATTCTATTGGAACTAAAGAGATGGGACCTAGGAAAGTGAAAGATGCAGAAACAGAGACTGATTTTGTTTTAAAAATGGAAACATACTTTTGTTTTCCTTTTATACCTGCTTGCCCCTCCTTTAGCATGGCAGTGGTGGAAACAGAAGAGTGAAAGTTGGAAGTGATGATATAAGGAGAATTTCTCTGCTCCTGCTCCTCTATTTGCCATTCATTGTATACAGGACATACATCGTTACTTTTCTTTCATTCCAATTCTCAGGGATAAATAATAAAAACATTACGACAAAAACTAATTTTTTTTCATACCTGCTAACCAAATCCTGTCTTCTTGAGGTAGTATTAGGAACAGACAACTAAGTCTTAGAAGGAAGATCTTTGCTTGGCTAAATCCTCTTTCCCTTTCTTTGGAAACTATTAGTGCTGGAAAGGATGATTTTCATCCCCCCTACTCCTGCCCTTTAGTTGCCTTCTATGATATTTTGGATCAGAAACATCACAAAAAATGTTTCATTACATATGGACATATACAGTACTTACATATTCTTGTCCGGAAAAATGCCAACTGCTGGAACTCTGGTTCTGCCTCCTCAAACATATCGTTCCTTATGAGTTGACCAAGAGCTACATTTATGTCTACCTGTTAAGGAATAAGTTTAAGCTAGAATACAATACTCTCTTTGTAAGGCATTTACTTGAAAATAGGAATTTAGCAGACATTAACCTTTTGAAGTATAAAAATAAATATAAATTTTTCTTGGACTTTTATTCAAGCAAATAAATGATGACTTTAGCATATTTCTACAGAATGTACAAAAAAAAATTGAAGTCACATATGCATTACTGAAAAAATTGTTTTCTGTCCTGACTGTTTAAATTCTTCAGTCTAAACAGCAAAGACTAATATTTGTTCCAAGTCAGTTGATCTAATAAAGATTAATGAAAGGAAGCAAGGAAAACTAAAATCCACAACTTGAAATTTACTCTTCTCCAAAGTTTCTTCCCCTGAATAAAACAGTCAAAACCAACAGATAAAAATAAACTCCTAGCTCATACTTTCAGTTTTCTTTGCAACCTTTCACCCATTTGCAATTTGCCATTTTTTTGACCTAAGGAAAGCTGGAAATATAATCATACGAAACTTACAAATCAGACCCCATTATAGTAGCCATCACCACTGAAACCAACTGAATATGGTAAGCACAAACACATTACATACACTGAGCTTTGCTATAATGGTAAATTCAATTCAAAGATGTCCTAACCTAACTTCCCAACTTAAAGATCAGAAGGCCATCTAGAGGTAGCTGTCAGGGAAGCTATGGGGTATGTGGGTTGGTTGGTTCTCCTTTAGCATACTTTTTCTGGACTCAGAAATGCATCTCTCCGAGAATTAAAACCCTATTCCTAAGCTCAACAGGATGCTCTCATAATTAAATGGAAATATGACTAAACATTGAGATGGAGGTCACTTGTTCCTCCATTTCTTCTGGAAATATTCTCCTACTATAAGATCAGCCATTAATTCTAACTGAAGTAAGCACATACCACTACCAGAAATTATAAAAAATTTCAATTGTAAGATTCTCTAAATCTCATTCCTGCCACATTTCAAACCCGAATTTGATTCTTTTGTGCCAATAGAACTCTCATGAATCAGATAACTCACCTCAGCTCTGATAAGTCTTGAATGTCTTGAATTATCCATGTAATGTCAAAATGGAAACCCTGCCAATCTACAGCGTGACAGACCCTATTGGTCCGTGACTTATTGCATCGGAGTGACCCTGGTGCAGATACCATTTCATAATGATGGTGATACTGATAGATTTCTTGAAAGTGATTCATCAAGAGAAACTCATGACTCTTGTGGCCAACTACAGAGCAGTAAAAGGACTGAAGATGAGCAACAAGTGCATGGAAAAGCCCTTTTGATGTCAGGTATGCTGCCATCGGAGAGAGAAGTCATATCTCACACGCATGACCACTATGTGAAAGTAAACAATCAAAATTTTCTATTACCCGATCAAATTTCATTATCAAATATAATATTTCACAGGTTTTCCAGTATACTGTTTGGTTGAAGTGTTTCTTTACATTCTTTCCCTGAAAATCTAATTCTGATAGGTGTCTCTCCACAGGGAACTATCTTGCTTAATGGTTAAACATAAAATGGATCACATAACTAAAAATTCCAAAAGTTGTGTGAAAGCAGGAAAAGTTTAAGAGATGGAGCCCTAAGAGTATAATTTCCCTCCCCATACTGTACACAGATGCCATTATAAGTTCTACATGTGATACATCTATGCATGCTATAAACCCACTTTTCTTAGTTTCCAAATCTTTACCACTATCATCTAGAACAAACTAAAAAGTACATCCATGCAAACAAATAGAACTTGCAAAAACTGACCTGGGCCTTGCCAAATATTTTCATGGGTGGGGTAGGGTCAGAGGATGCATGAGTTGGCCGGCTGATATTCTCCACTCGGTTGCTAAGCTGTAGTTCAACAACACCAGTTTCTAACCGTACAGCTGACTGTGTAGGTGTTGTAGCTGTGATAATGATGCCCTAAAGAATAAAAAAAAAAAATATCCTTAAACATTACATACAAACATCAAATATTAAACATTCCTGAGAGACCAAGTCTTGCAACTATGAAACACTGTCAGTACTTCAAAATCCTACAAAATCCTATCTTTAACCAAAAAGACAGTGATTACTCCCTCCACACACTTTTCATTGCACCGAGGACCTCAGTACCCTGTTCCACTCCATGATTTACTTTTGCCCCTATAGTTCCAATTGCAGTTAGTCCACTCCAAGGTACCTAAAGCATTCCATTTCCTCCAAGTCCTTCCTATGATAATAATAGTAATAAAAATAATAATGGTAAAGTGTGTGAAAGAAGAAAGTTAAGAGTAAATGTGAACAAGAGCAAGGTTATTAGGTACAGTAGGGTTCAGGGTCAAGTCAATTGGGAGGTAAGTTTGAATGGAGAAAAACTGGAGGAAGTAAAGTGTTTTAGATATCTGGGAGTGGATTTGGCAGCGGATGGAACCATGGAAGCGGAAGTGAATCATAGGGTGGGGGAGGGGGAGAAAATTCTGGGAGCCTTGAGGAATGTTTGGAAGTCGAGAACATTATCTTGGAAAGCAAAAATGGGTATGTTTGAAGGAATAGTGGTTCCAACAATGTTGTATGGTTGCGAGGCATGGGCTATGGATAGAGTTGTGCGCAGGAGGGTGGATGTGCTGGAAATGAGATGTTTGAGGACAATATGTGGTGTGAGGTGGTTTGATCGAGTAAGTAATGTAAGGGTAAGAGAGATGTGTGGAAATAAAAAGAGCATGGTTGAGAGAGCAGAAGAGGGTGTTTTGAAATGGTTTGGGCACATGGAGAGAATGAGTGAGGAAAGATTGACCAAGAGGATATATGTGTCGGAGGTGGAGGGTATGAGAAGTGGGAGACCAAATTGGGGGTGGAAAGATGGAGTGAAAAAGATTTTGAGTGATCGGGGCCTGAACATGCAGGAGGGTGAAAGGCGGGCAAGGAATAGAGTGAATTGGATCGATGTGGTATACTGGGGTTGATGTGCTGTCAATGGATTGAA
The DNA here is from genome assembly GCF_036320965.1 of Panulirus ornatus. NCBI lineage: Eukaryota > Metazoa > Arthropoda > Malacostraca > Decapoda > Palinuridae > Panulirus > Panulirus ornatus. The sequence goes on from NC_092282.1 coordinate 4,464,330, forward strand.
TCAGGGCATGTGAAGCGTCTGGGGTAAACCATGGAAAGTTGTGTGGGGCCTGGATGTGGAAAGGGAGCTGTGGTTTTGGGCATTATTACATGACAGCTAAAGACTGAGTGTGAATGAATGGGGCCTTTGTTGTCTTTTCCTAGCGCTATCTCGCACACATGAGGGGGAGAGGGATGATATTCCATGTGTGGGGAGGTGGCGATGGGAATAAATAAAGGCAGACAGTATGAATTATGTACATGTGTATATATGTATATGTCTGTGTGTGTATATATATGTGTACATTGAGATGTATAGGTATGTATATTTGCGTGTGTGGATGTGTATATATATGTGTACATTGATATGTATAGGTATGTATATTTGCGTGAGTGGATGTGTATGTATATACATGTGTATGGGGGTGGGTTGGGCCATTTCTTCCGTCTGTTTCCTTGCGCTACCTCACAAACGCGGGAGACAGCGACAAAGCAAAATAAATAAATAAATAAATAATAATAATAATAATCATCATAACAATAATAATAATAATAATAATGACACAAAGGGTAGCAATGCTGTTTCCTGTGGGGTGGGTTAGTGTCGGGAATGGATGAAGGCAAGCTAGTGTGATTATGTACATGTGTATATATATGTATATGGTTGTGTAAATGTATGTAATTGTGTATATGTTGACGTTTATATGTACATGCCTGTATATATATATGTATGGTCGTGTAATTTATTAAAAAAGGGGGTGACTGTATTGTTGACTGGTTGGTAAGGTTATTTAATGTATGTATGACTCATGGTGAGGTGCCTGAGGATTGGCGGAATGCGTGCATAGTGCCATTGTACAAAGGCAAAGGGGATAAGAGTGAGTGCTCAAATTACAGAGGTATAAGTTTGTTGAGTATTCCTGGTAAATTATATGGGAGGGTATTGATTGAGAGGGTGAAGGCATGTACAGAGCATCAGATTGGGGAAGAGCAGTGTGGTTTCAGAAGTGGTAGAGGATGTGTGGATCAGGTGTTTGCTTTGAAGAATGTATGTGAGAAATACTTAGAAAAGCAAATGGATTTGTATGTAGCATTTATGGATCTGGAGAAGGCATATGATAGAGTTGATAGAGATGCTCTGTGGAAGGTATTAAGAATATATGGTGTGGGAGGAAAGTTGTTAGAAGCAGTGAAAAGTTTTTATCGAGGATGTAAGGCATGTGTACGTGTAGGAAGAGAGGAAAGTGATTGGTTCTCAGTGAATGTAGGTTTGCGGCAGGGGTGTGTGATGTCTCCATGGTTGTTTAATTTGTTTATGGATGGGGTTGTTAGGGAGGTAAATGCAAGAGTTTTGGAAAGAGGGGCAAGTATGAAGTCTGTTGGGGATGAGAAAGCTTGGGAAGTGAGTCAGTTGTTGTTCGCTGATGATACAGCGCTGGTGGCTGATTCATGTGAGAAACTGCAGAAGCTGGTGACTGAGTTTGGTAAAGTGTGTGGAAGAAGAAAGTTACGAGTAAATGTGAATAAGAGCAAGGTTATTAGGTACAGTAGGGTTGAGGGTCAAGTCAATTGGGAGGTGAGTTTGAATGGAGAAAAACTGGAGGAAGTGAAGTGTTTTAGATATCTGGGAGTGGATCTGGCAGCGGATGGAACCATGGAAGCGGAAGTGGATCATAGGGTGGGGGAGGGGGCGAAAATTCTGGGGGCCTTGAAGAATGTGTGGAAGTCGAGAACATTATCTCGGAAAGCAAAAATGGGTATGTTTGAAGGAATAGTGGTTCCAACAATGTTGTATGGTTGCGAGGCGTGGGCTATGGGTAGAGTTGTGCGCAGGAGGATGGATGTGCTGGAAATGAGATGTTTGAGGACAATGTGTGGTGTGAGGTGGTTTGATTGAGTGAGTAACGTAAGGGTAAGAGAGATGTGTGGAAATAAAAAGAGCGTGGTTGAGAGAGCAGAAGAGGGTGTTTTGAAGTGGTTTGGGCACATGGAGAGAATGAGTGAGGAAAGATTGACCAAGAGGATATATGTGTCGGAGGTGGAGGGAACGAGAAGAGGGAGACCAAATTGGAGGTGGAAAGATGGAGTGAAAAAGATTTTGTGTGATCGGGGCCTGAATATGCAGGAGGGTGAAAGGAGGGCAAGGAATAGAGTGAATTGGAGCGATGTGGTATACCGGGGTTGACGTGCTGTCAGTGGATTGAATCAAGGCATGTGAAGCGTCTGGGGTAAACCATGGAAAGCTGTGTAGGTATGTATATTTGCGTGTGTGGACGTATGTATATACATGTGTATGGGGGGGGGTTGGGCCATTTCTTTCGTCTGTTTCCTTGCGCTACCTCGCAAACGCGGGAGACAGCGACAAAGTATAATAAAAAAAAAAAAATAATATGTGAGTGAATGGGTCCTTCTTCATCTGTTTCCTGGTGCTACCTCGATGATGTAGGAATATCACTGAGGGTCAAGGTCAGTGAGAATTCTTTGGAAATTCTCAAAAATCCAAGATGGCTGTGAGCTGAAGAAACATTTGGCATTTACATACTAATGAAAGCAAATTTCAGTTTCATAATCACCAATTTCTGGCACTGTTACCCAACATACATATCGGGCCACTTTTATTGTCTGAATCTGATATGAATACTGACAGCTCTAACAGGCTAACAGCTACCATAATGTTTGAAAAAGTGTTTTTATGAAAGCTGTTGGAATCCCCTAATCACGTATCTGAATCTTCATGGTGATTAATTCATTGTTGCAGGATATGATTTTTTTTTCAACAAAACTGTTTTAGATAATTGCTTACATGAAATGCAGAGATTTCAGAAAAATTTAGAACATCATTTTCACAATTTTTCAGCAGTAATTCCTTTTGTCTGTGTAATAACAAGCATTTGGTAACCCTCCCACAAGAATGTAAGTAAACCAATCTAGACAAAACCAACATCTACTTAGCCTGGACAGTAAGATATGTGGCCCCACTCTCCTGTTATGGCCCAATGTAAACCCTCTATCTACATTCTCATCTCATTCTTTATTTTGAAAACAGTGTGCGCTTGTCCTTTTTACAATTCAGCATAACTAGGTTATAAAACCAAATGTGAATTATGAATGAAAAGGATAAAAACAAGGCTACACTTTGTGAGGTTATGTGAGTTTTCAGGTGGCTGAAACCCTTCCAGTTATTCCCTTAATCTCCCAAGACATAAATTTCTATCTATCTATCTATCTGTCTATACCTCTGACACCTGTTCCTTCTGGGACCTCCCACAAGGGGATGGCCACAGCAAAAGAGTTTCCATAACTGGTGAATCCCACTGTTACTTCTTTGCCTTTAAAGCCTCATCCTTAACAGGCCACTGGTAGAGGACAGTTCCCTAGCACAGAGATTCTAAAGGCTCCAGCTTAATATTTCAAACAACTTCTACCTAATGTTCCAAAATACTACCTCTACCTAATGCTCCTGCCTAATGTTTCTATCTACTACTTCTATCTAATCCTCCTGCCTAAGGTTCCTCCCTACTACTTCAATCTACTACTCCTAACATTTTGCCAAAAAGCTTCGGGCTAGCACATAGTGCTCAGTGCAAGAAAATCTAGAGTTATGAAGAATGTGTAGTGCGAGTTAAGTGTTCTGTGTACAAAAGGGATTATATGTTTGTGGACAGAATGTCAGCAGTCCATGTGTGGGTGGGGAAGAAAAAAAAGACAGCTTCTTGAGTCAAGGAGTGCAACTTGACAACTTTTGAAGGGCGGGCTCACTATGTAGCCGTCAATAACACTCCCAATACCCAGGTGGGTATTAACAGTAATATACCTCCTTGGTTGTGGATGCCTGCCAGCTACTACCTACTTTGACTTATTTATAGTCTTATAAAATATATAAGATATAGTGAACACTTTGGAAGAGTCTTTAATTCAAGTAGACAGCTAGATGTGTCCCGCACCACAATCTCTAACCCAGCTTCAGACCCAGATATTTTGAATGTAAGTTTTTGCTCTTTTTATCCTGTGGATACTTAATCTATCATGTTCATTTTAATGTTTTAGCTTTCTACAAAATTTTCAATTTTTGTTTTATAATATTCATTTTCATGCATTTATCTTTCTACGTGACTTGTTATTCAGCGTTTATTTATATAGATATTTCTATGCACTTATTCCTGAATTCTGAAGTACAGTATGAAAAAATGACTGCTTATCAACACTGCAGAAAATAATTATAAAATAAAGTTATCAAATACATCAGTAATTAAAGTGAATCTAATTAGTCTTTAAGCATGGACCTTTATCATAAAAAAAAATTATTTTCAAACTCTAAGTTAAAGAGTATATATTTTCTTAATATATGGATAATTCCATGTCAGCAGACATGATGACTGTGAATTACAGCAGAGCTTGGTAGCAACTGAAATTTGGTTCAAAAAACTATAACAGTAAAGATAATGGTGGTAGCATTAGGAACTACTGCAGTGGCATGAACTTTCAAGAAACTTTGATTGTGGGCTGCAGTATGCCACATAAAACTGTATGTATACAGGCTACACAATGTGCATTTGCACCAGAAGATACAAGAAATTTCAGATACATGAGATATCTGTTTAGATAAATGCTAGACAATGAAGCTTTTCCTGTAATAAGAAAAATATCATCCTTGTTACCTTAAGGCGTAACTGCAGAGTAAACAGAAGCTGCTGAGGTTGTGAAACATGACTAGGTCCTTCTTCTGTCCACAGAGGCACTGGTTTGTCTCCACCAGCCATTTTTTGCACGACTTCATTGACCTCCTAATTATAGAAAAGAAATGTATAAAAGGAAACATGAAAGAATGGCCCAACCCACCCACATACACATGTATATACATAAATGCTCACACACGCACATATACATACCTATACACTTCAACATATACAGACATATACATATATACACATGTACATATTTATACATGCTGCCTTCATCCATTCTCGCCGCCACCTCGCCACACATGAAATGGCATACCACTCCCCACGCATACACGTGAGGTAACGCTAGGAAAGACAACAAAGGTCACTTTTGTTCACACTCAGTCTTTAGCTGTCATGTGTAATGCACCAAAACCATAGCTCCCTTTCCACATCCAGGCCCCACAAAACTTTCCATGGTTTACCCCAGATGCTTCATATGCCCTGGTTCAATCCATTGACGACATGTCGACCCCGGTATACCACATCATTCCAATTCACTCTATTCCTTGCATGCCTTTAACCCACCTATATGTTCAGGCCCCGATTGCTCAAAATCTTTTTCACTCCATCCTTCCACCTCCAATTTGGTGTTGTCATTTCATGTGTGGTGGGGTGGCGACGGGAATGAATAAAGGCAGCAAGTATGAATTATGAACATGTGTGTATATGTATATGTCTGTGTATGTATATATATGTATACGTTGGAATGTATAGGTATGTATGTGTGGACATGTATGTATAAGCATGTGTATATGGGTGGGTTGGGCCATTCTTTCATCTGTTTCCTTGTGATACCTCGCTACAACAAAGTATAATAAACAATAAATAAATATTTCTTTCTTTTTTTCTCATACTAATTGCCATTTTCCGTGTTAGTGAGGTAGTATTAAGAACAGAGGACTGACCTTTTCAGGGAATATCCTCATTTGGCTCCCCTTCTCTGTTCCTTCTTTTGGAAAATCATATATGAGAGGGGAGGATTTCCGGCCCCCCCACTCCCCTTCTAGCTGCCTGCTACAACACACATGGAATACGTGGGAAGTATTCTTTCTCCCCTATCCCCAGCGACAAAGTATAAAAAAAAAAAAAAAAAAAAATATTCCTTGCATGTCACAGAAGACAACTAAAAGGGGTGGGAGTGGAAGGCTGAAAATCCTCCCCTCCTGTTTTCACTTCTCCTAAACAGAGAAAGGGGCCAAGTGAGGATTTCCCCTCAATGGCTCAATCTTCAGTTCCTGACACTACCTTGCTAACATGGAAAATGGCAAATATTTATGAAAAAATATTTATTTATTTATATTTATTATACTTTGTCGCTGTCTCCCGCGTTTGCGAGGTAGCGCAAGGAAACAGACGAAAGAAATGGCCCAACCCCCCCCCCATACACATGTATATACATACGTCCACACACGCAAATATACATACCTACACAGCTTTCCATGGTTTACCCCAGACGCTTCACATGCCTTGATTCAATCCACTGACAGCACGTCAACCCCGGTATACCACATCGCTCCAATTCACTCTATTCCTTGCCCTCCTTTCACCCTCCTGCATGTTCAGGCCCCGATCACACAAAATCTTTTTCACTCCATCTTTCCACCTCCAATTTGGTCTCCCTCTTCTCCTCGTTCCCTCCACCTCCGACACATATATCCTCTTAGTCAATCTTTCCTCACTCATTCTCTCCATGTGCCCAAACCACTTCAAAACACCCTCTTCTGCTCTCTCAACCACGCTCTTTTTATTTCCACACATCTCTCTTACCCTTACGTTACTCACTCGATCAAACCACCTCACACCACACATTGTCCTCAAACATCTCATTTCCAGCACATCCATCCTCCTGTGCACAACTCTATCCATAGCCCATGCCTCGTAACCATACAACATTGTTGGAACCACTATTCCTTCAAACATACCCATTTTTGCTTTCCGAGATAATGTTCTCGACTTCCACACATTCTTCAAGGCCTCCAGAATTTTCGCCCCCTCCCCCACCCTATGATCCACTTCCGCTTCCATGGTTCCATCCGCTGCCAGATCCACTCCCAGATATCTAAAACACTTCACTTCCTCCAGTTTTTCTCCATTTAAACTCACCTCCCAATTGACTTGACCCTCAACCCTAGTGTACCTAATAACCTTGCTCTTATTCACATTTACTCTTAACTTTCTTCTTCCACACACTTTACCAAACTCAGTCACCAGCTTCACTGAAAAAATATATATATGTATATACACAATTTTCATAAAGTTATATAACAGCCTCCAACTTAGCAAATGCCCTTACAGATGCGCATAAGGCTCCGTCTATAGGTGTGAAATATGGCCAGATTAAAATATTATTAATTCATAATTACACTGAGTTAATATCATATCAAACTAGATCTGTAAGATATATCTAAGACAAATTCAAGATAATCATGCAACAAAGAAGACTAGGGACAAATGTTGCTACCAACCTTCATAAAGACTTTCTGTACAAACACGAGATGATTTAATAGATCAGTAGTTAAGCTGTGTTCTAGAGCACCAATCTCTGCTACAGCACTCAAGTAATTCCCCTCACGCAGCACCATACCATCTGTCGCTGCAAATATATCATCAGTTCATTTTCTGAGATGTAAGACTACCACCCTGATGTCAAACATCATGCATCTAATATTCTTAACCCATTCAAGCTTGCTACTGCAATGCACATAATCAAAGTGGAACTTCTATTCTCCACTCTAATCTTAAAGCCTATACATACTGGGGAAACATTATCCCTGTATCATTAAATTAAACAACACAAATATGCTTATCGGTGATGCTGGATAAGGCTACCCTTACACAGTAAATCAAGAAATTAACTATACCTGCATGTTGATCACTGTGGCCAGTATCATCCTGAATCAACTCTGCCTCAACATGTACTTGTGGTAACTGAATGCTGGCTGATGATGGTAAGTGTGTTTCACTCGGCTGATGAAATATAACGATAATGAGAGCTCTGGGAACTAACAATTATACCATCTTTAATGAATGGATATCTGAAGATTTTCATTACAAATATAAAAAAAAAATCATACGAAATAAAGAGAAAGCTGAAGATATGGACATATAGAAATCACAAATCCTGAAATCTAAATTAAACCATACCACAATACTGTAAAATATCAATGACTATTTACACTTGATCTCAGACATCTAATCTCTACACAGATAGCTTCCTTTTCTTTGTGTTCAAATCCTTTCCAAAATATGACTAAAATATTTTCTACAGCAAGACAAAAACACAAAAAATAATCAAAAACAAAAGAGAATAATGAGAAAGAGTCTATATTTCTAGGCAATTATAAATTTGAATGCAGTGGTACTCAGAAGAAATACTGGAAAGCTCTAATAATTCATATAATGCAGTTACAACACAAATACAAAACAGAAGAAAAAAAAGGAAAGTATAGGGAAGATAGAAATAGTGTTAGAGTGTAAGAGAGGAGACTATGAAATAAAGTGCACATAACCTACCAAGTCTTGAAGTCTGGTGGAAAAAGAAAGATGATGTGTTGGCAGATGTATGGTGAACTTTGCTTTGGCTCCAGTGATGCCTAAACTTGACACCTGCTCCATACGATACTGGGCCTGAAGTGATGGTAGCAGAGCTGCCTGGATACTTAAACTCTGTAAAGAATGCAAGCAATATTGTATTAAAGGTCGTGCCTATTTAATCCAGCAACCTTGGGACCTGGCCATTGCCAGACACAGAAATTGACGATCTGACCTCACAGTACTCATGCAGTCTTCACAGAAGTTCCTTTATCTAAGTTTTCAGTAATTCCACCTTTTTAAGCATAGATAATGATTTATGCTTATGTTTATCAGCACTACCACCATCTTCTGCATCACTTGGTCTCTTGGATGACATCTTGAAGGGCTAAAATACAGCTTAATACAAGAACTTAACAGGATTGTTAATTACCTCAACTGAAAAGTAAACAAATTTTGCTGCCTTAGTACTGCTAAAAGTGCCACCCTGGTGGCAGATCCACAAACTATTACTAATGGAAACTGATTCAAACGTGCAGGACCATGGGATATGCCAGACTATAGAGTGCCAGATTAGAGATGTACGGCCTGTACTGCATTAACTTACTTAAAAAAGATAAAAACAGAAACTTACAAATATTTATCTATATTCTACATGATACTCTGCTAAACACAATGGTGAGTCACAGAAACCTTCCAAATACTGTAATCATTACTCACCTTGATAATTCCTCTAAACAGAGATCTTTTTCATATATCTGCATCCAGAAAAAGTACAGTAATGTCTCCTGATGATGAAAAAAACCAGACCAATAGTATAACAGATATACTACCAATCAATAAATGAACAGAATTTTTCATCAGAGAAGGCTTGCTGACTTTACATCTGGATTGCAGCATTCTTATTAATGCAAGTTCAGCTTAAATAATCCTTTTGAAAGCACCAAAAGTACTGAATAATTAGTGTCATTTAGTCTTATAAATACATCCACCTGTACATCAGCTCATACTTAAATACACTGTCACAGTGTTCGAGACTAATAAAGTAACAAATAACTGAAACAGCTTAAGATAAATGTTCCTAAACAAAACATCTCAAACTCTTATATGGGTATATGTGTACTTTTCACTATTCACATATTTTCAAACGCCAAATAAATATCTAACAAAAAGGATGGTATCTAAATAATGTGTGAACACTTCACAAAGTCTGTAGTCCCATATGCTGCATTAAACTGTCCATACTATGGCAGTCTCTGGTTAACATTAGGGTCTCTGGCTCACCACTTGTCCTACTAGGCAAGTGTCTGAGGCAGGAGAGCTCACCATGAAGGTTTTTAAGTGAATAGTAACTGTTACATTACTTGTACATCACCGATTTATTTCCAGTATCTCAAAGCAGTTCAAGACACTACTGTGTACAAGAGCTGGGGCATCATGTTCAGCTAAGAGCATTACATCCTTATGGGTCATATGGACATAATTTTGTTCTGTCCCTTCTAGATGTGGTGTTTAAATGTGTAAATTGTATATCAACGACTGAGTGAATACAGCTCTCATACAATATCACAGCACAAATATCAGTACTGCAATCTTGGACATTTTCCCTGTACCTAACTACTTCAATATCAGGAACAAACAAAAAATGGCCTAATTTGAACACATTTATTCTCTAGCTGTTATGTTTACTGTAATACAACCAGAGCCTAATACTGGTGGCTAAACTCCACAAACCATTCCATGGTTTACTTTGGTATATCAATGTATAGATATGTTTTTTCATACCTGTTTGCAGTTTCTTACATTTGTGAGGTAGTGCCAGGAACACAAAATAGAATGGTTTCATTCATTCACATCCATTCTAGTTATTACATGGAATGCCCTGAAACCAAATCTCCCTATCCACAATCAAGCCCCATGAACCCATCCATGGTTCCCTCAGGCTGCCTCGCATGAACTAGTTCAGTTCATTGACAGCACATCAACCCCTGTATATCACATCAATGTGGTATAGATATGTATCTCAATGAAATATTTATTTATATTTCTGATCTGTATCATGTAGGAATCGTAGTTTTTGGATATGTGATAAGTAAAGGTGATGACCTACTATCCAAAACCAATGAACTATGTATAGAAAGTCTGAAATGGATGTGTGCTGATAGACAACATTTGTCTAAATATCACTTCTGCCACTCTACATCATAAACAATGCAAACTATGTCATGTATGCAGCTCCTAATACATCTAAAAAACACAAGCGATAGAGGTACATAGAAAGACAGGAGAGACGAGCATGACATGAATTTCTGAAAAGAAAATTATAGTGTTTATGATGTGAGCTCTACATAAGGTTAAATGGGGTATCATCAGTTCATATTACAGACAGACTGATTTTTTTTGTTTAACTGTCTTTCCCACCTTAACAAGGTATGTAACACACAAAAACCAAAGGCTTTATTTTCACATACCTAGTCCCTAAATGTCATGTTTAATGTACCAAAGTGAGAGCCTACCATCTACAGCCAAGCCCCACATACTACTTCACTACCCCATGGTTTACTCTGACCACTTCACAAGCCTTAGCTCAGCTCAGTGACACTATGGAACCCCCATACACCACATCAATCCAATTCATTCTTGCCTTCCTGAAGTTCAGGACCCAGTAACCAACAGCTTTCCTCCCTTGGCCCCCACCTTCCGATAAGATTCCCTTGGTCATTATTTTTATGCATGAAGAATTTCAGCACATCCTAGTTAGATATCTCAATCAGACTGCCTTGATATGACTAAAAGCTTCTATACAGTCATTCTGAACAAGAGAATGGCCTCATGTTGACATGTCAAATAAGATACAAATGATCACATGTCACTTTGATGACCATACGCTATTGAGGCTTGGTACAGACAATCCTGACATCTGATGCAAAATAATACTTGAAAAAAATTATAGTTCTAGATTATCACTTGCACTCCGGTGAAAAAAAGGGCGCATCACGCATCTTCCCTTCCCTTTACCGTCTTAATACTACTGACCAATACATCTTCGAAACATGATGACGGTGGTATACCACAGAGGAAGATGCTCTCTCTGTCTTTCAGTTTCAACACAATAAAGATTACAAATAATATAACATTATCATAAAAGACTTTATTCTTAGGATTCATCATTCAATCTAACCAGGTCAGGGTGAATACCATTAACCAATGGTCCTTGGCATGCAATCTTGGCTTAGACGATTTAGCTGAGTACCTTGACATGGATCTAACTTTGAACTCCAGTTTTTCAGAAATATCATTCAATATCTCATTATCTTCATCACTTCATCAAACTAACTTAAAACTTTCAACAGGGGTTGTCCAGAAAAAACTATCAAATCAAGGTTGACCTCTTCATAAGCACATAAAGGCTGGTTATTCTTCATTCATCTCAAATATATCTTAGAGCACCAAAGCAAAGGTGATGACAAAAATTAACTAGTACAAGAATCCAATATATCAGGGTCAAATGTCTGCCCTTCTAACTCTTTTGACAATCCTTACAAAGTGTTGAGAAGAGAAAAACTTAGTGAAATGTGAGACCTACATACTTATGGAGATTCACAACAAAACTAACTATAAACATGGTAAAGAATTATTGTTGGTTTGAGGGATAATTTCTTTGCATGAGCACTTTTTTCTATCATTCCCCAATGGTGTGGAAACATAAATATTAAGAAAACCTGTCATGCTAGCATTAGCATCAGGGAAAATAACATTCCCCTAACTCTGAACAATGTTAGAAACGAATCCAGGCCCCACAGTCTCAATTGATGTATGGCAATCTGACACATGGTGCCAACAATGACAGTGACAGTCAATTTTTATACTGAGGCTCCTGTAACATGGCATTCCTTTAACTTCTATCAAAGAATCATGAAAATATTCATCATATTATACAATTAACATTGCAACTGCCTCCAATGTGTAAAGTAATATTTCATGATCACCAATACCACGAACACTCCAATAATTTGAAAATACCTAATTGGTTTTCCATTATCTGTGTTAAATCTTTTAATTTCATCAGGCTAATACATTTCTCTAATCGTAGGTTCTTTTTCAAAGGGAAATGCAGCACCATGCAAAAATGTGAAAGAACTATAATATCTTAAGACTAAAATAACCTATCAACTTTTAACGCAGTACAATTATTAGATGCTAATCTAATAAGTGTACCATTGTTTCTAAGACATATGAAGGAAGGTGGGTACCTGAAGCAGGATAGAGAACTGAATAACCAGAGGATTCAACAGTGCATCTGGTGGGATGGGTTCCTGGGGACCAGGGGGTTCTTGAGGGGGCCGTGGCGATGCTGTGACATCTGGTTCATCTACAGTGGTCCCCCTACTCAGGCGTGCACTAGGGCGGGCCACACGTAATTCCTAGAGTTCAAGAGAAGGGGTAAATGGGTAAGACAAAACAGCTTGTGTTTCACTGCTCTCAAAATCAATCTTGTTTGGTGTATCACTACATCATGAGGAGTAAAACTGGCCATGAAGTGACAAAATGAAGATCTTTAGGTAAAATAGTGACAAAAAGATGACCACCTACCATGAGTGTTGAGGACAGTTGCTTGCTACCTCGAGTCATCATGTCATGAAGGATAACTGGGTGCTGGGGGATGTCTACATGAACATCTCCAATGGTGATTAGTGCAGAATTCTTGTCTTTGGTTTTACGAGAAAGGCTGGAGTACAGGCCTTGACTCTTGCCTATGGTTACTCTTACCACAGTCCTGATGAAAATGTTTGAGGTAATATCAAGCTACTTAAATCTCCTAAGCTTTTCTATGCTAAACATCTCAGTGTACAGAAAAAGGTCCTTTTTTCATGTAATATCTTTACATCTTGTCCTACCTTAGTGCAGAAGAATCAGAAACAAACAACTAAGCCTTTAAGCTAAGATTATTGCTTAGTTTCTTCCTCTGTTCCTATTTGTAAGAAGTGACACTATAAGAGGGGGGGATTATCAGCCCCCCACTTTTATCCCTCTTTGTAAACCTCTATAACATCCATGAGATATTTGGGTAGCATTCTTTCTACCTTATGCCCAGGTTTTCTTTGTTGTTTCCTATAATATAATATGGCAGCTACACATATAAAAACTATAGAAACTGAGCTGCACTAGCATCCATTCCTGAAACTTTACCACATTTCATCTTCCACAAGGTTTCCACTAATTTTCTTTTTACCAACCATACATTACTTTCTCACTCTGCAACCCACTGTTACAAATACACCACAACCATCATCCTAACATCTAACTCACTAAGCAATCCTTTAAAATACTCATTCCATTTCCTTTTCACATCTTTTGTTATCATTTCGCAAGCTGCTTTTCTAATTGTTATCCCTATATGTCCTCTTGCTCTGCTCACACCGTTCATCTTCCATAAAACTGCTTCTCTCCCCATCTTAGTTGCCTACTTTTTCAGCTCTCACATCTTTCTCTTGGCATCCTGCTACTTTCTTTTGTACCTCTTCCAATCACTTACATTCTTTCCCAACAGAAACTAGCAATGAACCTTGTTTTTTTGTTTCACTGGCAATTTAACTCATGCCTTCCATTACTTATTATCTTTTTTCATATGAACATATCTGCCATTCTGCATAACATGCACTTCAACTGCAAATTGAGGCACCGCTTCTTGAAATACCTGGTACTCGTCTTTACTCTTCTAGTATCTTTTACTCTCACACTGTGTCATTTTTCACTTAACCCTTTCATGGTATCTCTGCACATGAGCTATTTTCCCATTCCCACTCACTCTTATCACTTCTCTCACATGCATGTTATTTTCTTGTTTCCTAAATCCATCATCATCGTTCACTCTCATCTCCACCAAAGAATGATCTGGCATTCCACCCACTGCCTCTCTCAGCACATTTACTTCCAACAACTTCAACTTTGGACTCTTGTCAATTAATACACTATCCATAAATGCCTGTAAACCTCTAATCCCACTCACCCATATTTACTTATGAGCATATCTTCTCTTTCACAATGGATTCCTTATAACCATTCCATATACAGCAAATGACATGATAGCTTTCCCCCCATTCACATTCTTAAAAGGGATCCTATGGCTTCTCATTACACTGTTAACTACCATATCATGCACTCCCACATTAAGATCTAGCATAAAAAGTGAGAAAACACTCAACTTACTGTTGGTTGGGTGCAATGCCTTCAAGCAGAACAATCATGGTGCTACCAATGTGACCAGTGTGGGAGAGCTCTGATGTTGTTCGCTGAGTGGCTCGTACAGGAGTTCTGGCTCCACGAACTTTTTCTCTGCAAAATTCAATCAGCAACTATTTAATTAATTGTAAAGTAGGGTGGCTACTGCAAAAGCAGCCCCACCTACCAAACCCTCTACAATTAAATGATTGTTGTTTTATGAATAAAAAGTTTAAAACAATAAATCCTTTCATTAATCCTTACCTGCAAGGATGCATGACTGTCCTGGGAGTATCAGGAAACATAACAACACCACCAGTCTTCATAGACTTTTTCATTCAAACTGCTTGCCAATATTATGATGACATCGATATGGCTCCTATGTACTGCCAAGCTCACTTTCCATATGTTGACATTTGGGTCTACATTATTCTACCATGCCTAGCCTACCTTGAACAAGCCTAAACTTAAAAGATCCTTAGCCATTTTGGGTAAGTGTTTCTTATATCACAGTATACTTAAATACAATAATACATCCTCTATATTTTATTTAAATACTTTGATTAATGAAATACCTATATCTTTGTGTGAAAATTATGACAGGAAACCTCCCCAAAAAAGTAATCCCCTTTTATCCAAATGTATCCTATGGTAAAGTAGTTTTCACTATATGACTTTTCACCTACGTTGCATTTCCCAGAAATGCAACTCTAATGTAAAGCAAGGGCATTTTTTTGCTGTTTCTACCAAGAATTAATGAATGGATAGCTCCACTGCATAACTGCAGTTAAGCATCTGGCACCATGCTAAAATGCAGTTGCAAAGTGGAATCACCCAATCATTAATCCTCAATGAAGACAGCAAGGAATCATATGGAAAGAAAAGCCATCAAGAAAATATATCATTGGCTAAAGTAAAGCATACTGAGTGAGCAGACTTAAATCAAAACCATAAGAAATGGCTTCATATAGAGGGAGGCTTCACAGCCTACATTACAAAGATTCCAATATAGGTTTTCATAAACTGTTCAAAGAGCTCATGAAATGTTCTTGATGAATTATGCAGGTCACTATTTTTGGGAAATCTATCAAACTTAAACATCTTGGCAAATGCTGAGCAAGTCCTCCCTTATTTACACAACTATCTTCTTAACACTTTATGGGAAAAAACAGAGACTTGAAGAAGGCCTAGAAATGCCTTTTGTTTCTCTCATCTTACAAATGACTAGTTTGACCTCATGCATACCTGGGGTCTAATGAAGAGATAAAGCTTAAGACCACACAAATTAGCTCTCCAAATAGCAAAATCCAAGCAAACTATTTTTGTTCTGCTTTTGAACAGCTTACAATTACTATGGATTTTAAGGCCCAGAAGGGTTGCAGTGGTAATGAAGAGACCACTGGCATGAAAAAAGGAAGTGATTTTTTTTCTTGAAACTTCAGCCATGACAAACCAGCAATGTTTGCAGTCCATGTATAGGTTCATTCCTGACTTATAACTGTAATGCTGAATGATGTACGAGTGAGAGTCTAGTTCCCATTCCAATGAGCTATTAATTTTCAATGGTCATTCTGTTCATAGATCTATCTAATTTTGTAAGGAAAGCAAAACTGCATGTTATAATCAAAACAACTCTTAAAATTAGAAAGCAGAATCTAATTCTGGCATACTAAATGAAAAATTAAAAATCAGTGACCCCTGACCAACCTGAAAGTGAGTGAAGAATGAACAGCATTCATTTCAGCCTCTAGCTTGAGTCCACTAAGTGTTGCCAGCAGCTTTGTCCGCTGAATCTTTGCCAAACCAAACACAACAAATGGAGTCCTCTCTCCTGAGATTAAACCTGGAAACAGATAATTCATTCAGAGGTTTAGTTGTATTCAGCATCTTTTTAACACTTATGAAGACTTTTGGTTTTTATATTTGTTCACTGCAATAATTAGTAAAAACTGAAAGTTTTTGATAAGGACTGCTACTCAGAAGATTGAAAAATTTCTTCCACTTCTGTTTCATTGGTGTTTACTTAATCATACAAGTATATACTACAAAATGAATACTTCTTAACAATCCAATTTAAATCAGAGAGTTGGTGGAACTTTCTATGTCAAGATGGTTTGTACATGTCAAAAAGCATAACACAATGCTAAACAGAGGTCTCAAAATTTGAAAAAAGACAAGAAGACAAGCTTTGGAAAGTACTTACCCTTCAACAGTATGTAATTACACTTTAAGTAGATATCAAATGGGAAATAAAATAAATTGACAGCAAAACAAAAACTGCACAAAACTGCTAAATCACTCTCCTCAGTTTGAGATGGTGTACATATAGACTGAAGCAGTCTTTTGTCACACTTCAACTTAAATCAACAGGATTTTGCATGCAGAAGTGCAGCATACCCATTGCTTTAGTGCTATCCTGAATTTAAAGCAATTTATGAGAGGATTTTACCTTCATCCTACAACACAAATTGCCATTTTGATGCTTCTTATGCCAGCACATACTTGGTCACATGAAAACTATAACAAATAATATGTGTAATTCATATCATCATAACTAAACACAGTAAAATTCCTAGCTTTAGCAATCATTGCTAGGTTTGTTTGAAAAAGATCCTCAATGCTGCAACATTCTGATAATGAAATGGGGGCACAAATAGTGTTCACTAATTTCCTAAATTATTATTACCGAATGATGCAAAACTGTTGAGTAAATTTATGGGCTCCATCCAGTGGCATAAATCTACCTTCCAGTTTTCATTATTAAGCTTGCTCTTAAAATATGATTGAAGTCTGTTTACATTTTCTCAAAATGCATTTTCTTCAAAATGCAATTACAGAGCTTAAAACTTCAGTAGCTACTACCAGAATACAAACAATAAAAATTACCTAATTCTTTAGTTTTGTCAGCCACTACAGGAGGTGGAGAAACTGGAGGAAGAGGTCCAGTCTCGATGTCTGATGGTTTGCTTTCCTTGAGGATATCATATTTCCGATTCCCCTTGTAACCTTCTGAGGTATCACCTGTTACCGACGACCTGTCAAGGTAAGGAGTCCAATGCATCACAATTCAAAAATAAAAAGATTGTAGCACAGTCTAAATGAGAAGTCTGAACAAGTTGTCCTGACATAGTTAAGGCATGAGTTCAGTGTGAAAATAAAAGAAGATTCATGAGGCAGAAGAAGTAAGGGGGAGGGGGCACTGGGAAGACCATAAAATGTCATAGAGCAGGAATAAATAAATACTTTATCTTACTTTACCTTCCTGCCCCTGGAGTCTCTTCTATGGAGTTCCCACAGCATGCACAAAGGTGGTCACATCCATTGGGCAGGACCATAGGTCATAGAGTGTAGTAAAATTGTGCATGTGTGTCTGTGAGGTGAACACAAGGACAACTGAGGAGTATGTGTTCAGTGTCTTCAACGTGGTAGTTGCACTTTAGACATGATGTGTCTTGAGGTATGATGAAATGGTGTTTGTAATGTTGAAGAGATGGTTGATGTCCTGAACGAAAACAAGAAAGAATAACTTGTACATGTCTAGAAGTGTGTTTGAAAAGGGTAATATCTGATGGGGTGGTGCTTAAGACTGGGATGGGAAGGCAGTTGTCTGAATAAGTATAAAACACATGCTGAGTCTCTGCATCCCTACAGAAGTCCACCATCATCCCTTGACCACTGACAGGTGTGAACCTAACCTATATCCTCCCATAACCCTGAAAGGTTCATCAGCCTCAATCAACAAATCTCTAACCATAATAGTTATCACATACAACACATGATATTCACTCCCAATATAATACCACAAACATCAACACAAATGTTATACAGAATACTTTCTAGGACCAATTTTGGCCAAGAAATAGAATCCATTAGTATCATCAAACAGTTAATCCACCATGCACTTCACATGCCTGGTCATCCACCCCATCAAAAGCAAATGAAACAAGCTGCAAACCACACAAAACAGAAAAATCACTGGCAGCCTAACACCCACAAACATTCAACACTTGGACAAAGAAATAAAAATACTTTCAATCTAAACTCAACTTACTATGCCTGGCACTCAATTACTTGTGAAATACCCTCTTTACCTCTCCTAATGTTTCTCACACATATCCTTCTAAGCAAACACCAGATGCACCCACTCTCTACCTCTCCAGACACCATAAAGCCCTTCCCTAATCAGCTGCTCTGTATATGACCCTACCATCTCAATCAATGTTCTTCCATACATCTTACTGGGTATACTCACAGATTTATCTGTATAATTTGAAGTCATTTTTGTCCCCTTGCCTTTATAAAATGGCTACACATGCACTATGCCGGTCCTCAGGGAAACATCAAAATTAGTGACAGAAAATGACCTCCTGACCAAATATAAGGATGTACTTATCATAGTGTAACATGGCTTTCTGAAGAGGAGCTTTGGATCCACAGAGTTGTTTCACAAAGCTAGATAAAAATTTCAGCTTAAGAAAAGTTCATTATCAGAAATCAGAGTTCAGGTGTATGTGTACAAAGAAAATCATATAAATGGATAGACAAACAGTAATACAATGGTAGAGGTATAGAAAGTTAAGCATTTTCATACCATTCATCTAATCTATGCATCTCTTATAATGGTGTAGGCTTAAGTCAAGCTATTCATCTTTACTCATCTAACTAAATAAGCTAAACTATCCTAAAATTGTATCTTATTAATAACTCACCTCTGTTGAACTGTCTTAGTCTCAGGTGTTGTGGTGTACAGATCCAGGAGATAATAGATGTTTCTCCAGCACTTGGGTGTGGTTGTGACAGCTGCAGGGGGTGTTGGAGCTTCAGGAGGACCCAACAAAGGAGATTTGTCAGAAGAGCAGATTGTAGCCCCTTCTAGTCCAGAGCCACTCACACTGATGCTGAACAAAGGACTACCAGTGCCATGCTCTGTCCCAAGGTTGGTGTAGCCTACAACATGAGAGGTGAATAAAATTAGCTGATAAGAATTCTTTTCACACAGCTGGTTCTTTGTCTGACAACATATACATGGCAGGCTACCCAAGGGACATGTCACACATTCACAAATCCTATGGCAACCTTTCCAGGATTATTTATCAATATCAGTTCCCTTCAAATTTATCTTCTCCTATATCTTAATATTTCTGCCTTTTTTATATTTGCCAAAGCAATGGTTTTTTCACATGTTCTCTAACAATGCAAGCAAACGACAAGAGTTAACTTTTCTCCTTGTCAAATTAAAAAGTGGCCACGTGGCATTCAACTCACTTTTCCAGTACTGATCTTAATTCCCTAAAACTGAGGTGTATGATTATGGTGACGGTCAGTGGCACAATGTTTAAGAATGATTCGTGAAAATAACTTGAGTAAAAAGCTAAAATGGTGCAAGTAGATAAGCAGACAAATCTAAACTCTCTGAGGAAGTTGGTAACAAAAAGAGTTGTATGAGAATCATGAAATGAAGACTCTTTACATATCAATACTGTTGGACACGTGTCTGCCCTAAAGTGTTCTGGGGGCAATCTGGGGAAGGGCCTTACCAACTCCAACACTGGATCCAGATTTACATTGTGACTAACTGGAGAAGATTTGTAAAACTCCTCTTTTGTAGGATCATTCTCTATTACCAATAAAACAAATCTCGTTTGACATTTCTATCCTATCCTATTCTGTTCATAGAGATGATGGAAATATAATTTTTCTAATACTAAAAAAATACCCTCCTAAATCACAAATCATGTTGAATTTAACAGGGATATTTTCATGATAAGAGCTGGGCTTTGCATCATCAAGCTTCTTCTGCTGATGTATTTTCTGCATGAAACAACCTGGAAAACTTTCCAAGTCTTTAACACATATGATATTAACCCTGAATTCCTTTGTGGTTCCACAGCCTCTACATATTCATCAAAAGCAGATTCAGAACCTGATGACTGATGATGCACAACTAGGGTGGAGTATATTTGGAGTACATTAAAGATTCAAGACCTTTGAGAGCTCTGATTTAAGTTGAGAAAAGAAGCCTAATTATTTCTTGAGAAAAGGGGATCTCAACACTGAAGTCTGCACTGGGCTAGAAATATCAGACAAATATAGTGTCACAGCCAGAGACTTGTAAAGCATTCTTCTACGAAGCAATAATGTTGCTTGTTTCATTCCTATAATGAAACAGATGTGAACAATTCAGAGCTTATTTATTTAGTTAAAAAGATAGATCAAAATTTCTTAAAAATGCCTAAGAAAACTGCAATACTGCCTGGTACTGTTACAGAGAGGATGGGCAAATACTGACAGTCAATATATCTCATGAAGTATAATTCCATTTACTGAAGACACAGGTGCACATTACAATAAAATTATTTACCTTTGCTCATTTTGGTGGATGATCTAAGCCTCTGAGCAAAACTTTGTGGTCGGGCAACTCTTGAGGTGGTGGGGGGTGGAGAGATACGGGCTGAAAGTGATGAGACAACAGAGCCTCTTGGACCCTTTATTCCAGCAAGGGAAGACACTGTGGCTTGTTCTTCACTGATACTTAGACTGTACTCATTACCCTTGTACTCCCCCTCATGCAATTCTGAAATGACGCAACTAGAATTACTGGAAAACTTTGTGGGTCATCATGCAGTTAACATGGGTCATGGCCTACTGGAAATGAAATGGCATGCAGTACACTGACTAAGAATCCATTGTAATAATTTTCCTCTTAAATTAGGGTGAATTAGATATTTCAAAAATGCTCCTTTTCTTATCCATGAGTACTATCTATCACTGTGGAAATTACGAGATCAAAATAGGCTTTCTTAAAATTTTTAATATTCATAAGACGAAGTCCTGAAACCCCTTTTGTTATGAAACAACGTGACCTTATTTTTTGGCCATCTGGCCTTAAATTTCCAAAGCATACGCCTTGTTCATACTTAAAATTCTTACCTGAATATGATCCTTCCTTGTGGTGTGGTGGCAAATTGGTGTCTTTGGTGCGTGTTGGCCTCTGCTCACGCAACCCCATTTGGGTCTCTCTTGCATTTTGGTACATACTACTGATTTGATGCAAAAGTCGCAGGAGAGGCATATTCACCTAAAAATACAAATCACACTGAATTCTTGTGCAATGAGCAAATTGAGTCTATCTAACTTTCTATCTGATTCTGTGTTCATGGCATAAAACAAATTCTGTAATTAATCTTGATTCATATTCAAATATGAGTATAACATGAACTGTGTACCCTTCTCTACAATGCACATTTCTCAACAATCTATTCACACCTAAATCTGTCTCTCTACAGCTTTCTTTATATATTTTGCTTCAAAAATGCTTGAAACCTACCTTATATTTTTCTTTTTTATTCTTTTTTTACAGATGCAGAATGCAACTTCATAATGCAATCATCATTTAATGCAATATAATATTCTGAGAATGATATAAAGATCTAACCCAAAATATATATTCTATTAATCTATACCCTTGTTTTCCACAAACATCTGAGAATGATTAAGTCTTTTACAATCTTTATAACAAGATGTGCCTATTACAATTTTCATATATCATACATGACATTGAGAGTGGATGTGAGTGAATGAGGCCTTTTCTTCACATGTTCCTGTCAACACCTCACTAGAGAGAGAAATGGCAAATAAGTGGGGCCTGGATGTGGATAGGTAGCTGCGGTTTTGGCACATTACACATGACAGCTAGAGGATGAGTGTGAGCAGATGTGGCCTTTCTTTGTCTGTATCCTGGTGCTACCTTGCTGACACAGGGGGTGGCTATGTTGTTTCCTGTGGGGCAGGGTGGTGCTGGGAATGGATGAAAATGAATAAGTATGAATATGTACATGTGTACATACGTATATGCATACATATGTACGTATGTATGGAAATGAGATGTTTGAGGATAATATGTGGTGTGAAATAGTTTGATCAAATAAGTAATGAAAGGGTACGAGAGATGTGTGGTAATAAAAAGAGTGTGGTTGAGAGAGCACAAGAGGGTGTTTTGAAATGGTTTGGTCACATGGAGAGAATGAGTGAGGAAAGATTGACCAAGAGGATATATGTGTCAGAGGTGGAGGGAACGAGGAGAAGTGGGAGACCAAATTGGAGATGGAAAGATAGAGTGAAAAAGATTTTGAGTGATCGGGGCCTGAATATGCAGAAGGGTGAAAGGCGTGCAAGGAATAGAGTGAATTGGAATGATGTGGTATAACCGGGGTCAACGTGCTGTCAATGGGTTGAACCAGGGCATGTGAAGAGTCTGGGGTAAACCATGGAGTTTTGTGGGGACTGGATGTGGAAAGGGAGCTGTGGTTTTTGTGCATTATATGTGACAGCTAGAGACTGTGTGTGAATGAATGTGGCCTTTGCTGTCTTTTCCTTGCGTTACCTCATGTACATGTGGGGGGAGGGGGTTGTCATTTCATGTGTGGTGGAATGGCGACGGGAATGAATAAGGGCAGACAGTATGAATTATGTACATGTGTATATATGTATATGTCTGTGTGTGTATATATATATGTATATTTTTGAGATGTATAGGTATATATATGTGCGTGTGTGGACGTGTATGTATATACATGTGTATGTGGGTAGGTCAGGCCTTTCTTTTATCTGTTTCCTTGTGCTAGCTCGCTAACACGGGAGACAGCGACAAAGCATAATAAATAAATAAGTAAATATATATGTACGTGTATGTGTGTGTATGTATATATGTGTGTATATGAGTGGATGGGCCATTCTTCATCTGTTTCCTGGAGCTACCTCATTGACGTGGGAAATAACGATCAAGTACACTGAATAAATAAATAAAACATAACACATATATTCAATATTTCATTCAATATATATAGGGATAGGGGAGAAAGAATTCTTCCCACGTATTCCTTGCGTGTCGTAGAAGGCGACTAAAAGGGGGGGAGCTGGGGGGGCTGGAAATCCTCCCCTCTCATTTTTAATTTTCCAAAAGAAGGAACAGAGAAGGGGGCCAAGTGAGGATTTCCCTTAAAGGCTCAGTCCTCTGTTCTTGACACCACCTTGCTAATGCGGGAAATGGTGAATAGTATGAAAAAAAAATGAATAAAACAAGGCAGACAGATAGCTAGATAGATGGTGTATGATGAAGGAGCAACTGGAGACTTTTCTACTTTCTGTCATTATCATTTAAAAGCGTAATGCAAAGGAACTTCATGAACTTCAACTCCTTTTCAAAGCTTAACTTCTTCCAGATTACTGCAAGGTTTGGATAAACAATACTTATGCAATTTAAAACTGACCTGCTGAGCAATGTAGTTAACATTGAGAGAAAAGTGGACCATGGTTGATGTATGCTGCTTCAGTGCACTGCGAGACACAAATAGTGTTGGCTGATGGCTCACCCATTCTCGTGAGTCATCAGCTACTTTGCTAACATCAATCTCTAATCCAACATGCTCACACAAGAAGGCTGGAACTTCGCTCCCAATATCCAAGAAGAACTTTCCTGCAGATAATATATATACACACATAAACACTATATCTATACATGATATACAGTAAACACACACACATAAATGATGCAGCCCCATAAGTGTAGAACCTACTCCATATACTATGCTAACTGGTACTTACACAGTTAAAGAGCAGCTAATCAGGCAGATGTATTCAGAGGGAAGGGTTGCTGAAGGTGAAAAAGTATGTGGGGAATTAAGAGATAGGTTTAAAAGTGTATTCATAGTGGGAAACACTATAACCCTAACAATAATGAAAGCAGATGGAGTGGAAGACTTGATTAATATTGCTGACTGTGATTTCATGCA
This sequence comes from Panulirus ornatus, assembly GCF_036320965.1. Taxonomy (NCBI): domain Eukaryota; kingdom Metazoa; phylum Arthropoda; class Malacostraca; order Decapoda; family Palinuridae; genus Panulirus; species Panulirus ornatus. The sequence goes on from NC_092282.1 coordinate 4,488,576, forward strand.
TTTTGTAAACCAATCTGACACCGTCACCTGTACAAAATTGTAGGAAAAATGCAAAGAAGAGCAATCAGGAGTCATAGCAAGAAATTAGGCAAGAATTGTCTTACAAAATATGGTAAAATTATACTTTTACAATGTTAAGAGTTGTACATGAATGGAAAAACTGAGTGATGAAAATGTAAATAAAGACTTTATGCAGAGAGGGTACAGGCTTTAAAAGAAGTAAGAAAAAATGTCGAAGGGGGGATTCAATGTGAGGTGAACTCCCTCAAGGTACTGTATAAACAGATGATTGCACAAACACCCTATAGAATAAGCATATGAAATTTGGTCGCTTCACTTACACAAAAAAAGGTTCAAGGGAGGGCAACAAAGATGGCACCTGAAATACGAGAACAAAAGAATGGAGTTGCATGTAAAAGTAAAAGGGTACAATCCTGCCCATGACTGAAGAAAGAATTAGGGAGACCTAATTACAACCGCCATGTCTTTAAACCAAAATGAGAATGTTGACAGTGAAGAGCTTTCTGAAAGATGCAAAGAAAGACCAACAAGAGCTGCAGTAAGAATCTAAGCAAGACTTACTATAAAAGACATAAAGAAGGATTTCTCCAGTATCAGAGCTGTGAATGAATGAGAGAAGTGAAGTGGTCAAAGAATGAATAAAGACAGTAAACGGAAATTTACCAAGTTATGATAAAAAAGAAAGTTGAAAAGATGGGGCCCACAAAGGTAAAACCTACCGATCTATCTAAATTTCTGACTCCTGTTCCCTCTGGGAACTTCCTCGAGGGGATATCCACAGCAAAAGAGTTTCCATAACTGGTGAACTCCAGTGCTGCTTCTGAGCTTTTAGTGCAACACTCTTAATAGGCCACTCTTTGCAGAAGGCAACTTCAGCGTAGGATTTCCAGAGCCCATACCTAATTTTCCTGCCAACTACTTCTACCAAAAGTTCCTAGCTAATGCTCCTGTATCTCTGATGCCTGTTCCCTTTTGGAACTCCCTGATATGGGTGGCCATGGCAATGGAGTCTACATAGCTAGTGAACTCCAGGTGCTGCTTCTCAGCCTTCAGTGCTTCACTCTTAACAGGACACTGGCAGAGGGCAAGGCTAGCACAGTGTTTGCAGAAGCCCCTATCTAATGTTCCTACTAACTACCTATACCTAATGCTCCTGCCTGATGTTCCTACAAACTACTATCTACGGCTCCAACCACTTTGTTAAAAGGCAGGGCTAGCACATAGTGCTCACCACAAGAAAATCTAGAGTTATGAAGAATGAGCTGTATGAGTTTAGTGTTGTTAAGTAGTATGTGTGACAAGAAGAGACTGTATGTTTGAGAATAAATGCCAGTAGTCTATGAGTGGGTAAGTCAGAAAGAAAAGACAACTACCTGGGTCAGAGGAGTGCAACTTGACAACCACTGAAGTGCTGACTCACTTAAGCAGCTGTCACTAAGCTTCCCAATACCCAGGCAGGTAGTACTAGTTATTTACCTCCCTAATCAGCGGCAGCCTGCCAACTACTACCTACCAATGTACATGTAAAACCACCTGCCCATAATATACAAACTGGCAATTATGGAACAGTGCACAAACTTAAAAGCTGGTATATGAATAACACATAGCCTCCTAAAATAACCCCTGGTACAGCTAATTACAAAAACACTTGTGATGGTGACGGTAAAATTGATTTGGGGGATTGTTTAATGAACTGATATCTGCTTATTTTGCTTTTGAGAGCCATGGGAAGATGGATCATGCAAGAGAGAGGTCGAGAGTAGTAAATTTTTTACCAAATTTAAGCTCTGTACATCTGAGTCCAGCTGTGCAGTACTAACTGGATGGACTGTCTATCATATTCCTTTAAACACTATCAAATTAGTATATAACAATCATAACTGAGCAGTCACTTGCACTTACATATGCTTTCATTTTCGAGAGCCTCTTCCAAGCTAAGGATAAACAGGTAAGCCCATGCAAAACCTTGAAGCAATGAAGCAGCAGTAAGTAATACAGAGCTAAATATAAAATCTTCAAAATATTTCAGATTTAGAATTACAAGTTTACAATCAATTCTATAAAAGTGTAAGAGCTTAGAAAGAAACAATCAGAAGCTTCTGACATAACACTTTGGGGCCCTATAGGGGGGGAGGCCATCATCCACAAGCTGAACCTGAGTTGTGATGGCTAATGATGACCAACCCATGAACACTTACAAGCAATTTTAATCTGTGATTTTTTGGACATTCACTTTTGTTTACCTGTATTTGTAAGGGATTATTCTATAAGATCATACCAATTATCGATAATATCTTAAACTTTATACGCTATTTCTGATCCTACATCAACTATTTTCACATACTTTTTTTTTTCATACTATTCGCCAATTCCCACATTAGCAAATAATCTACAAACCACAGCAAATGAAAGATAGTTACATAATGCACTGCCAGTACAGTTTTCAGCATCACTAAAATGACAGAAATATCATATTTAATGCAGAGAGTTTGCAAAGTCATGAGAAACATCTACACAGATTTTTTATTTTATTAACTTTGTCTGCTTATGTATTACCTATTCTTACATCTGAAGCACAAAACTGTAGTGTTGAAGAATTTCTAAAGCAAATGATGTATATATAAAGAATCAGTGGACCATGGGCATTTTCTTCTTTCTGATGCCATAATAAATCACTAGGGAATGAGCAAAAATATTTTGGATGATGCTACAGCTACAAGTGTCATTGAATTGCCAATGTTAATCCCTCAATGGTAGGCATGATCTGGATATACCATCACACACAGTGTGTGTGTGTGTGTGTGTGTGAGGAGGAGGGGAATAAAATTATACAACTTGCATTCAAAAGTGTCAAAAATAAACTAGAAAGTTGCATTACTACCTTCGTGATGACCTGGTCCAGTGCTACATAAACATGAGCAGGAGCAAGGGTAAAAGGTGTGACTAACATATATGAGAGCCACTGACACTTAAGACCTAGACATGGTTTCATTTTTTTAACTTTGACTCTTTTCTGACTGTATTCTCATTTCATACACAAGCACAGTGCTGATGGTAAATAACATGAATATATTTCAAAATATTACAACTTTCACACTAAATTTCAGCGTGAGGAAGATTGGCTGGCAATTGTGGATAGATACTGGAGGATTTCTTTCTTTCTTTATACTGAATACTTTCCTCTTGTTCCATATGCATTCTTATTACTTACAGCACAGGTAACAAACAATAAGACTGTGTAAATATATTACACCTTTCACTCTACAAGTAAGGTCGAGTATATCAAGTGGATGATACACAGAGGTAAGATATTAGGTTTTTCTTTGAAAGTACTCTAGCTCTTTAACTATCATCTGTATTCTACCTCTTTAACTATCATCTGTTACTAAAGTCCTCCGTTACCCCAGGATAACATAAAGAGGATTAGATGCTGTTGTTATGGATATCTTCAACAAAGGTAAGTTCAGTCGGGGATACCTTCCTCCTCCTTACAAAATCCTGCTAAAACCATTCTGTGTCACTTATTTTTCTCAATTATTTCACCAAATGATACATATCAAAAGAGTTTCCTTCTCATCACTAAAGTCATTCAAGAATCTACCTATTTTCTGGTTGTCACTGGGTACAAGGAACCTTCAGGTGAAAGGTTATGCATATGTTAATTATAGCAGTGGTTGTAGGGGTACAGAATATAGCAAATATTTATTTCTGCACCTTTCTAGAGATGGAAGAGACCTCTATAGGCCACAAAATTCAAACAGAGGCAGAAAAAGTTAACCCACCAGTTGTTGTTGGCTACTGTTCTCTATGAGTACATCGAGCATTCTTGGCTGCTGTTGAAGAGTTAAGGACACACATTCAAGTCTTTGAGTAAGGCAGAGTTAGAAGTGTCACTTGCTACAGTATCCATACAGCTGGTTACTACCATGCATAAGTTATGGGTTACATAATTTTACCTCATCTGAGAAGGAATCCATTCATTTTGCTGGGGATACTATCATGATACTATGTCTGATTATGTTCTCATATTTCCAAGTGTAGATGACCAAAGATAATCACTCCAGACCTCTACTAATATATGTACTGACTTAATCTTAAATCTTAATCCTTAATCTCAAGATCATCTAATGTGGTGTGTACAGGAACCATCCCAGCATAACAAATTCTCAAACTTTTTGTTAATGTTCTCGGACATTATCCTAGGAAATACAGAGAAGAGTTTTTCTGTATCTAAAAAGGATAAGCCCAAAATACAGAACAGCTGTGTAGCACTGATGGCATTCTTTATCTATCGAAAAAAGACGACATAAGTTCCATAAGGTTCAGCACTGCTTCACACAAGAATGCAATGCATTAACATTTGTGAAATAAGAAAGCAAAACACAGCAAACAACCAAAATGGCTGCAGTGTGAGCGTGCTAAAAAGTTTGAAATGGTCAGAGAGTAGTTGTTGGGATTTGCAGGCAGGTCAAGTCCATCACCAACATTTCACCTTGGCTCTCCACCTACCCGGGGCATCACAGTTGTCCCCTGAGGTGCTGACTGTGTTACCTGGGTGTAAGCCAGTTTTTCTCTTCTTGCGGTTCTGTTTGGATGCCTCAGACTCTATAATATCAACACGTAGTGTCTCCACACTTCCTGTGATGGAAACATTGGATCCCAGTTGTTCAAGAGCTCCACCAGTCACCTGTTGATCAAATGAAACTGGTTATAATCCAAGCAATTCATTCAATGTCATATCTTTATAACGTCTTCCAACTCATGTATCTAACTAAATCACAAGTGCAAAATTTCATTGTGAAATAACATTAATACAAAGAAAATCTCAGCCAGAACTTCAGGCACCATAACTTTCCAATCCCTAAAAATAAAGAACAAATCTCTTAAAAATTCTTATTACTATCATGAAAATCTTTACCAGGAAAGTTTACACATGATGCACTACATCTGTACATAATGAAAGACATCTGCAAGGTACTGACTATCAATTCTTAATAAAATCTGAGATACAACTAGTTTATCTAGCATCAATATTCTGAATTTAAATATGCTGCTTTACCAAAGGTAATCTAATTCCTCGTACACATTTTTAGGAAGCAACTAACATCAAAACAAAAACATATCAATGGCACCAATAAGTTAAGCACAAAAATACTCTAATCTTTTTTTTTTTATACATAATTGCCATTTCCCACATTAGTGAGGAAGTGTCAAGAACAGAGGACTGAGGATTTGGGGAAAAAATTCTCAGTTGGCTCCATTCTGCTTTTTCTTTTGTTAAAGTAAAACAGGAGGGGAGAATTTCCAACCCCACTCCCTCCCCTTTTAGTTGCTTCTACAATATGCAGGGAATAAGAAGGCAGTATTCTTTCTCCCCTATCCCCAAGGATAATCTTAGCATAATAATTATTACCTGCTGTGTGATGACTCCAATGGCTGAGAGTAGAGGCTCAAAGATGACATGGGCTTCCAAAAAGTGAGCACTGTGTGGCGGCTCAGAAGCAATATTAGGGTCTCTAATAGGTGGGTGCTCACGACGCTCACTGCCACCCTCACTCACAGGGTGCAAGCCATCTCCCTGTTGCTCAGTGTAATTTAACTGGTTAAAACCATTATAGAGAATGTAAGCATAAATCATTAGAAGATACAGATTTGATGAAGTGTGTGAGAAACAAGAGCAAATGAAGACAACAGTAGGGAGAAAGGATGGGGAAGTGATAGAATGTAACGACATGGTGAAAAAGAGATGTTTTTAGTATTTTGAACAACTGTAGAATGTGTCAGATAATAGGACAAAGGAGTTGGCATACTTGAGAAAAGCTAGCAAGCTGAGTGAGAGAGTCTTGGAGAATGGTATAGTGAAAAGAGAGGAGGAAGTGAAGACTTTGCTTGAGATGAAGAGTGGCAAAGCAGTTGAGGTGGCTGGGATTACATATGCATTTCTCAAGAAAGACATGGTGAGTTGTGCAAAAGTTCCAGTATACATGTGGGTGTGAGGTATGGCTGTGTGATGTCACTGTGGCTTTTTAATACACATATGGATGGAGTGATATGAGAGATGAAAGCAAAACTAGGAAAAAAATGTAAGGATGAGTGTGGCAGTGAAGTATGGTGGCTAGTGACAAGCCTGTTTGTATATGATACTGCGCTGTTTGCTGAGTTAAAAGGAGTTGCAGAAGGTGTAAGTGTGTTTTATCATGTAAGTGATGGCAATTGAAGGTAAACACAATTAAAAGTAAAATAGTGGTGTCTGAAAGGAAACAAAGCCCTACAGAGTGAGTCAAGAAAGTGTACTAAAAGAAAAACTCAAAGAGGTGACACAATTTAAATCTTTGGACCTATCTTGGGTAAGTTTGGTGACAGGAAGGAGAGATAAGGGAGAGAGCAGTACAAGGCAGAGGAGTCACTGGGTCCCTTAACAGAGTAATGGAAGTAAAAAAAAGGATAAAGAGATAACACTGTCTTCCCAACCATGACCTACGCAGCCAAAACATGGACATGGGATATGTCAGAGGTCAAGAATCCAGGCTGTGGAAATGAACTGTTTGAGAGGAGCATATGGTATGACTAGATGGAATGAAGAAAGTAATGAGCAGGTGTAAGAGAGCTTTGGTATGGCAGGAAATGCAAAGTGAATATTTTGTGAAGTGGTAGTGTGAGTGAAACAGAATACTTTGAGGTGGTTTGAGCATGTGGAAAGAAGATGGGGAGCTTACAAGGAGAGTGTACAATAGTAAATTAAAGGGGTTGGTGTGAGAGGAAGACTACCTGTGACATGGAGAAATAGAGTGCAAGAATACTGGAGGGAGAGAAATGGATTGGTGTATGTAAAGGAGGCATGTAAGGACAGGGACAAGTGAAAACTCCTTCGTTGTGGCTGACCTCTTGATAGAAGTTCCCAGAGGGAACATGTGTCAGAGATATAAATAAATAGATACAAGAAATGGGATAACAGTGTTTTTAATTGTGGGTTGTATCAAAATAAATCAAAGTTATATCTCATAAACTTTGCCTTTATGGCTTTAGGAAAAAAAAAAAGGGAGAAGAGCAGAAAGGTCTTTGAGCTGTTAGCTGGGATTTGCAAATCTTAAAAGTAAGTCTAATGCTTTCCATTACAAAATGGTTAGAATGTACAATAATCATCCCATCATGAAATTGATTGTGGGTTTCATGATGTAACTTAAGAGCATGTTGGCCTAGCATGTAATATTAATACATTTACATTGTAGTAAAGAGCATCATGTTCTCCCACCTGTGGAAAAGTGACAGTGGGTCTGTTGGCATCAGTGGTGTGAGTATATTCTTGCTGACGCACCATCCAGTTGTACAAATTTTCATGATCTTTTTCACAGTTAACAGTGGGGGGTCGCCCAGGAGTGACCAGGCCTGATCCTCCTCCACCTTCCAAGCTGGATGATGACATGTGGTCTGAGGCAGAGCTCCTACTACCACCACTTCTATTGTCACCGCCAACACCACCACGGGACGGTTGACCTCCACGAAGAAATGGCAAATGTCCACCAATCTTTGGAAGCTGAAATCTGCAGTTTAGGATAAAATTTCCTTTTAGAATAGAAAAAGAATAAATGAAATGCTGTAAGCCCTGTTTCTAGGAGTATTACATCTCCTTTCCAATATCCCTAAACACATATATACATGTGTATGTGGGTGGGTTGGGCCGATCTTTCGTCTGTTTCCTTGCGCTACCTTGCTAATGTGGAAAAAAGCGACAAAGTATAATAAATGAATAAAAAAATATAAATGTTGGGAGTGGCAGGAGTATGTGATAGAGTGTAAGAAAGTAAATTCTAGATTGATATGGGTAAAACTGAAAGTTGATGGAGAGAGATGGGTGATTATTGGTGCATATGCACCTGGGCATGAGAAGAAAGATTATGAGAGGCAAGTGTTTTGGGAGCAGCTGAATGAGTGTAATAGTGGTTTTGATGCACGAGACTGGGTTATAGTGATGGGTGATTTGAATGCAAAGGTGAGTAATGTGGCAGTTGAGGGAATAATTGGTATACATGGGGTGTTCAGTGTTGTAAATGGAAATGGTGAAGAGCTTGTAGATTTATGCGCTGAAAAAGGACTGGTGATTGGGAATACCTGGTTTAAGAAGAGAGATATACATAAGTATATGTATGTAAGTAGGAGAGATGGCCAGAGAGCGTTATTGGATTACGTGTTAATTGATAGGCGCGCGAATTTCAATTCTTCAAGTAATGACATGTATCTGACAAATATTTAAGTTCAATTAGTTTACCATATACTGGGCTTAGAATATTTGCATTTTCACTGCTTCACTTTGGAAGCTAGTTAAATGAAAATGATGCAACCAATTCGTATTTCACAAGGTAATAGATCAAGCCATTAAGAAATGAATGAAAACTTTTCATCTTTGTGTCAAGAAAACAATGATAAATTCATACAAAACCTTGACAGTTTTAAGAAATTTCACAGGAAGATAATCAAATTGAAATCCATAAAACAACATAAAAGACATTAAATTTCACTACTATACAGTACCTTGCTGGCGATTCAAAATTAGTGTTGAAAACAGGCAAGATGACCGATGCCCTAGAAGAACGTGGAAGAAATGATGGAAGGGATCGTCGAGGAGGAAGCTGCGTAGATTCTGAACTCATCACCCCGTCAGTCAAGTCCTCACCACCATTGGTACCACTGCCAATTGATTCTTGAGGAAAAACAAAAGTCAGATTAGCTCTTTCACTGTGACAGTCCTATATCCACTGTATGAAGGATATTCTCAATAAATCTAAAAAATTACTCCATAAATCTATGAAGAGTAACTGGACCTTAATTTTCAAAACAAAGTGATACACAACTCAACCTGATGAAACATTGTCTGGATATGCCATGCGCCGATTAACTGCTCTGTTGGCGTATGTACAGATGTGTGATAGTTTTGGAAGTGTTCGTGTCAGACAAATATTACTTGGGGTCTTCATCTCATAAGTGTGTCACTGCTTTACAAATCATTAAATACTGCAAGAACCATATCAATCACCTCATATATACCCCTGACATCACACTTACTGGCCTAGCAGAGGATGGAAAAACTTTTGGCTGCAGTATCTAGTATAAATGTATGCAATGCCATTATAAGCAATGACTGTGTATTTCACCTCAAGGCAGAGATGGCACATTCAAAAATCTAACTGTATACATCTAAGCCAACAATAGGCAGAAGCCTCTGAAAACACTGCGCTAAATTGTCGTCTGCCAGTGGCCTGTTAAGGTTAAGGCATTAAAGGCTACGAAGTGGCACTAGAGTCCAATAGTTGTGGAGACTCTATTGGCTTGGCCAACCCTTTGAGGGAATTTCAGGTGGGAACAGGCATCAGAGGTAGAGATGATCGATAAACAGATCCAAGCTGCAGTGAAGGAGAAAAATAAGACTAAAAATACCAGGATGTCTATATCCCAACTGCAGTAACTGAATTAAACTTCCAACAGTATAAAAAATACATCCAAGGTATCCATATCTCAGGTCAACATACAAATTTTGAGAAATGGGAAAAGGAGGAGTGAATGAAGTTTTGAATGTTCTGGACCTGAACATGCAGAAAGGTGAAAGGCATGCACAGAATTGAGTGAACTGGGGACAATGTGCTGTCAATAGATGGAGTCAAGGGGATGTGGTTTCAGTGCATTATGACAGCTAGAGAATGGATGTGAGTGAATGAGGCCTTTTTTGTCTGTTTTCCTTGTCCTACCTCGCTGAAGCAGGGGTTAGCGATGCTGTTTCCTATGGGGCAAGGTAGCGCCAGGAATGAATGGAGGCAAGAAGGTATGAATATGTACATGTGTATATATGTATATGTTTGTGCATGTGTATGTATATATATGTATAGTTGTTATGTATCTGTATGCATATGTGCGTGTATGGGCATTTATGATATGTGTGGATGGGCCATTCTTTGTCTGTTTCATGGTGCTACCTCGCTGACACAGGAAACAGTAATTAAGTAAAATAATAATATGAACCTTGCCAACTACGATAAGACATAGTCCTCAGTAGTTTTTACAATAATTTTACTCTCTTTTCCTCTATGCTGCAGAATAGTCTCTTCATTCAGTCCTCTGGCTTCTGACCACTTTAACAAGTTTTCATTCACACTTTTATCCACTATACAGCAGTTTCATCACTCCTTCACCATCTCTCTCATCATTCCACCTACACCCCTGGCTATGACTACAAAAATAAACACTAAGATAGCAGTGAAAAGGCATACCTTGGCCATGCCGAGAGTGGAGTGATCCTCCCTCTGCCTCCAAAAGCGTTGTCTTCTCATCAGTAACTTCAGTAGCAATGAGGTTGGGATCAAATTTTGGGGTAGTGCGTTCCTCAACCACGGTGTTTGGTCTGTTTTGGAAAGTCATTATATACATCTTACTCAATTATCACTTATTCATCAAACTTGATCGCTGTTTCCCGTGTTAGCAAGTTATTGTCAGGAAACAGACAAAAGATGCATCCACTCATATACATACATATATACATACATGCACATACATGTACATATACATTTTTTTTTTTTTTTTTTTTTATACTTTGTCGCTGTCTCCCGCGTTTGCGAGGTAGCGCAAGGAAACAGACGAAAGAAATGGCCCCCCCCCCCCCCCATACACATGTACATACACACGTCCACACACGCAAATATACATACCTACACAGCTTTCCATGGTTTACCCCAGACGCTTCACATGCCTTGCTTCAATCCACTGACAGCACGTCAACCCCTGTATACCACATGACTCCAATTCACTCTATTTCTTGCCCTCCTTTCACCCTCCTGCATGTTCAGGCCCCGATCACACAAAATCTTTTTCACTCCATCTTTCCACCTCCAATTTGGTCTCCCTCTTCTCCTCGTTCCCTCCACCTCCGACACATATATCCTCTTGGTCAATCTCTCCTCACTCATTCTCTCCATGTGCCCAAACCATTTCAAAACACCCTCTTCTGCTCTCTCAACCACGCTCTTTTTATTTCCACACATCTCTCTTACCCTTACGTTACTTACTCGCTCAAACCACCTCACACCACACATTGTCCTCAAACATCTCATTTCCAGCACATCCATCCTCCTGCGCACATCTCTATCCATAGCCCACGCCTCGCAACCATACAGCATTGTTGGTACCACTATTCCCTCAAACATACCCATTTTTGCTTTCCGAGATAATGTTCTCGACTTCCACACATTTTTCAAGGCTCCCAAAATTTTCGCCCCCTCCCCCACCCTATGATCCACTTCCGCTTCCATGGTTCCATCCGCTGACAGATCCACTCCCAGATATCTAAAACACTTCACTTCCTCCAGTTTTTCTCCATTCAAACTCACCTCCCAATTGACTTGACCCTCACCCCTACTGTACCTAATAACCTTGCTCTTATTCACATTTACTCTCAACTTTCTTCTTCCACACACTTTACCAAACTCAGTCACCAGCTTCTGCAGTTTCTCACATGAATCAGCCACCAGCGCTGTATCATCAGCGAACAACAATTGACTCACTTCCCAAGCTCTCTCATCCCCAACAGACTTCATACTTGCCCCTCTTTCCAGGACTCTTGCATTTACCTCCTTTACAACCCCATCCATAAACAAATTAAACAACCATGGAGACATCACACACCCCTGCCGCAAACCTACATTCACTGAGAACCAATCACTTTCCTCTCTTCCTACACGTACACATGCCTTACATCCTCGATAAAAACTTTTCACTGCTTCTAACAACTTGCCTCCCACACCATATATTCTTAATACCTTCCACAGAGCATCTCTATCAACTCTATCATATGCCTTCTCCAGATCCATAAATGCTACATACAAATCCCTTTGCTTTTCTAAGTATTTCTCACATACATTCTTCAAAGCAAACACCTGATCCACACATCCTCTACCACTTCTGAAACCGCACTGCTCTTCCCCAATCTGATGCTCTGTACATGCCTTCACCCTCTCAATCAATACCCTCCCATATAATTTACCAGGAATACTCAACAAACTTATACCTCTGTAATTTGAGCACTCACTCTTATCCCCTTTGCCTTTGTACAATGGCACTATGCACGCATTCCGCCAATCCTCAGGCACCTCACCATGAGTCATACATACATTAAATAACCTTACCAACCAGTCAACAATACAGTCACCCCCTTTCTTAATAAATTCCACTGCAATACCATCCAAACCTGCTGCCTTGCCGGCTTTCATCTTCCGCAAAGCTTTTACTACCTCTTCTCTGTTTACCAAATCATTTTCCCTAACCCTCTCACTTTGCACACCACCTCGACCAAAACACCCTATATCTGCCACTCTGTCATCAGACACATTCAACAAACCTTCAAAATACTCATTCCATCTCCTTCTCACATCACCGCTACTTGTTATCACCTCCCCATTTACGCCCTTCACTGAAGTTCCCATTTGCTCCCTTGTCTTACGCACCCTATTTACCTCCTTCCAGAACATCTTTTTATTCTCCCTAAAATTTACTGATAGTCTCTCACCCCAACTCTCATTTGCCCTTTTTTTCACCTCTTGCACCTTTCTCTTGACCTCCTGTCTCTTTCTTTTATACTTCTCCCACTCAATTGCATTTTTTCCCTGCAAAAATCGTCCAAATGCCTCTCTCTTCTCTTTCACTAATACTCTTACTTCTTCATCCCACCACACACTACCCTTTCTAAACAGCCCACCTCCCACTCTTCTCATGCCACAAGCATCTTTTGCGCAATCCATCACTGATTCCCTAAATACATCCCATTCCTCCCCGACTCCCCTTACTTCCATTGTTCTCACCTTTTTCCATTCTGTACACAGTCTCTCCTGGTACTTCCCCACACAGGTCTCCTTCCCAAGCTCACTTACTCTCACCACCTTCTTCACCCCAACATTCACTCCTCTTTTCTGAAAACCCATACTAATCTTCACCTTAGCCTCCACAAGATAATGATCAGACATCCCTCCAGTTGCACCTCTCAGCACATTAACATCCAAAAGTCTCTCTTTCGCACGCCTGTCAATTAACACGTAATCCAATAACGCTCTCTGGCCATCTCTCCTACTTACATATACATACATACAAATATATTTCATACTTTACATACATATTCACCATTTCCCGAGTTAGCGAGGTAGTGTTAAGAACAGAGGACTGAGCCTCAGAGGGAATATCCTCACTTGGCCCCCTAATCTGTTCCTTCTTTTGGGAAACTAAAAACAGGAGGGGAGGATTTCCAGCCATCTGCTCCCTCCCCTTTTAGATGCCTTCTATGACACGCAGGGAATATGTGGGAAGTATTCTTCCTCCCCTGTCCCTAAGGATACATATAAATATATACATACACATATATATGTATTCATACTCACTCACCTTCATCCATTCCTGATGACACCCTGCCCCACAGGAAACAGCATTGTTACCACATGCGTCAGTGAGGTAGTGTCAGGAAACAGACAAAAAAAGGCCACAGCCGTTCACACTCTTCCTCTAGTTGTCATGTGTAATGCATTGACACCACAGCTCCCTATCCACATCCAGGCCCCACAGATCTCTCCATGGTTTACCCCTTTGTTTCACATGTCCTGATTCAGTACACTGACAGCACGTTGACCAAAGTATAACACATTGTTCCAATTCACTCTATTCCATGCATGCTTTTCACCCTCCTGATATTATGATAATCTGATCTCATGAAAAGCAATCAGAGTTTCTTTATATGGCAGGCATGCTGACAAAGAAAACAAGGAGAAAACAGAGAAATTAGCAACACTGTGGGAAATAATCTATGAGACCAATCTCTCATTCTAATGTAAATATACATCAACTTCAAATACTAAATGGATATGGCATGATCAGATAGACTTTAAAAGCCTACTAATCATCCCTAATTTCTTACCCTGAATAGATAAGCAATTGCTATGACCATAATTATCAAATCAAATCTGTACAAAATACAGATGACTGAAAACAAAACACACCTGTAATTGTAGGCAGGACGAGTCTGCTTGTTCCTGAATGTCTGCTCCATCAACAATGGCATGTATAGGGCATTCTTCCACTGACGACTCAACACAACAACTCCCTACATGTGGACAAATGGGATCTATATGTTTTACTAAGAACATATTTTACAAATCACACATCTTGGTTCTGTTAGTATCAACCTTCTGTGAGATTAAGGTTTTGTGGTATACTCTGTAAGAACCATTATGATCCCTAGGGTGACACAACAGAGCCCTGCAACAATGCAAGTTTATGGAACAATTTCACAGAGCAAACGTCATAAATATGGGAAAAGTTTGGTAATTCCAGGTCATCTGGAAGGATGAAACATCATTTTGCAAATAAAAGTGTGATTATTTATTTGTGCAATATGTGTATGGAGTTCTACACTCATAAGCCCCGATCTCATACACTTTCTTTCATACCATACACTCTTGTAAACCTATCTATACAATTTGCATCTAAAGCATACTCTTAGCTTGTTCCATGCATCTGTAACTCAGTTTCCACTAAAGTATTTCTTCAAATATTTTGTAATTTACTTTTTGAATTGAATTAATTTATATCTCTTTTGCCTGTTCCTTCTGGGAACTCCCTTAAGCGGGTAGCCACAGCAAAAAGAGTCTCCATAACTGGTGAAGTCCAGTGCCATTTCTTAGCCCTTAGTGCCTAACTTTTGCAATTAATTTTTTGTAATGCCCCTCATCAACCTGACATTTCCAATTCTAAAGAACTGCCCCATTCTACCTCATGAAATCTACTGAAAAACTTATATGCTGCTATCACATCTCTTTTCCTCCTTTCTTCCAGTGTGGGCAATTCTACAGCTGTTAACATCTTCATGTAGCTCACCTCCCTTACTTCGGGTACATTCTATGTTGCTGCCTCAGGATCTTCAAAAAATAATTTTGTTACTATATGTGGGTTAACCAGACTGGTGCTGCATATCCTAGTAGGTAGGTATCTAGTATACACTGTACATGTTTCTATAAACAACTTTTGTCTGAGTGGATTGAATTTTGATGATGACTATAAGTAATCAGCCTTCTAAGTAATTGTCCTGGTATGATGTACTGTATCAACCCCCCAAGTATCCTTCATGTGCAGATATCTGTGATCTGTTTCCTACAAGATAGTAGTCATATGTAGGTCTACTTTGAATTAGATTTATTTACCTGTCTTAAAGTTGCAAGTTTGGGGAGATGTGGTGGTATAAGATTACCCTCAATAGTGCGTGGAGATGACTGCAGTACATAACGACGCAAAACAGTGCACAGTTGGCATGATGGATCTTCTTGAAGTGTTTGACTTAAAGGCATCAGCTTTACGTACTTATTCTGCAAAGTTTACCGAAACATTAACATAACATATACAAGATACGGTATTTACATTTCTGGTATCAGTATTTACAACAATGTTTGTAAGTAATGGTGCTAGTAGCACAGACTTGGATATTCAAATACAACAAACTATATTTAGGACTTCACTCTTAATCTTATGAGGTAGTTGACATGCATAAACCTTCACAGATCATTCATACTTATCCTAAGTCTATAGAAATGAAGTCAACAATATTTCAAAGACTACTGACATTCTTCATAACTATTCCCTCTGGACATCAAGCTGAGCCATACAGTGGAACTTACACATTCAAAAATTTTTCTATCCATACAATGAAAATGCCTTCAACACAAAAGATCAATGGTTCAGAATGGGCAACATTTTCAAACTGACAGATATCAGTCTTATGGTCTTACATTTATGGGACACTGGAAATAAGTGATTTTTTTGCCCCTTAAAAAGCAATGTCAAATTCCTAATTTTGTTGAAACAACGAAGTACCTTCACAGGAACATGAAGACTCTGCACATCCAAAGCTTCAGCCATGAGAGATGCCATGACACCCAACCTTCGGCTCTCTGAAGCATGGAGGAATTGGATGACAGCCACAGTGAGCCGATCACTTGGGTTCATCCATGCATTAATGGAAGGAGATGCTGTGCTAAGCAGGTTCCAATCTAGCCTGAAGTTTGTAAGTACTAAGATTAAGTAACTATCATTCAAATTCATGAATGCTAAACACAGGAACTGACTTCTTCAGTGTATTTTGTTATTTCATGCAAGAGTAATCATTTCAAAATGTAATCTATGCAATTCACTACATCAGCTATAGTCATCTTTTGATAACTGATAGTACTACCTCACTGTACGTAAGAAAGATGCTCAAAAAATCTGAACTAATTGCTTCAGTTATATCAAACTTCACCTTCCAAAACAATTACACCCTACTTGCAAACACATACACACATATCTTTGAAAGATGCAAGGATAAAACAACCATAGGACATGATTTGAATTAAGCAAGAAAATAAATAGAAAAGATGTAAAGAAGATTCTTTATATCATTAGAGTAGTGGATGAACAGAATAAATTGAATTATGATACAGTGAATGTGTACAGCACACATAATCATAATACTTCCTCTTTGTCCACTAAAAATAGGTGATTACAAATACAACAAAGACAGACACGTTCCCTCACCTTTTTTATGTCACTCTTGGTGTTCTCCACCTGCTTTCACTCATTTCACCCACACGTCTTCACTTGAACATTCCTCATCTGTTTGTGTATGTCTGAATATATACCCCCTCCCTTCTTAAGTCGAAATCCCTACAACACTTTACTCTGTGCCTTGTGACTGATTCTTTTCACAAAACTGAACCATAAACTTTCTTCTATCCTCATCCCCCAATCCATCTACACTTTGAATTCCACATTCTCTCAGTAAATCACAGAATATCATAGCTGTTCTCATACCTGGTGTAATCAATCTTTTTGGTGATAGGGGTGTGAGGTGGAGCAGCAAAGTTGAACCAGACAGTCCTCAGCTCCACTACAAAAGATGTTATATCTCTTTTGTCACTCTTGATCTGTAACAGAAGAGAAGTGAAATATCATGCATACCGCATATGTAAGGTTGCGTTGTCTAGTGTAGGTGGGCAAACAAAAACAAACCAAAAAATGGAATCATTAACATACCAAAGAAAAATTACAAGGCTCGTTTAAAGACAAAGTCACCAGTCATGAGCAGTCACTGATCATGGTACAAAGAAAAGAGTAAAAATAGAGCTTGAGAAGACAAAAGGGAAAACAGGTACAAAAAGTAATACCCTGTTTGTACAGAAATGATAAGAAGTTCAGCTGTCTGGCAGCCTAGTTTTAATGAGAGAGAGAGAGAGAGAGAGAGAGAGAGAGAGAGAGAGAGAGAGAGAGAGAGAGAGAGAGAGAGAGAGAAAGAGAGAGAGAGAGAGAGAGAGACGTATTATTGACAGGAAGGGCAAAATATGATTCCAAGCATCACTTTAATGCTATGTCTAGGCTACTGTCTTCAACATATTACCTAATACATACACTTCTCCAGCTTGTCCTTAATCACAAATATACATCTATCTATCTATATCTCTGATGCCTGTTCCCACCAAGGACTCCCTCAAGGGGGTGGCCATGGCAATAGTTTCCATAACTAGCAAACTCCAGTGCTACTACTTTTACTTAAATAAAACCACTTAGTTCTTAAATTTTCAATAATATAAACAGATGAGCTGTTTCTTTACTCTTTCTTTGTCAAAATACCAGATAAAATGTTTTACAAATCATGTGTAACACTTCATGTTGATGGACAGGATTTAATAGCATTCTAACAACCCTTATGACCAAACATTACAATCTGATAATCACCTTAGAATGCTGCACCACAAATTAACAGATATTTTCTTGCTAAGGGAATTGTTATTTCATTAACTGGGAAGCAATATAAATCTTAGGCTACTGAATTAATGGTCATTAATGAACATCTCCAACTTTTGATTTACAGTAACAAGTTTGCTTACATCTACAGCTGACACACTTGATGTGGTACAGAAAAACATACTCTATGAAAGTAAGCACCCAAAAATATAAGAAAATGATGCTTTTACAATGACAAGTTCCCAACTAACCTGTGTTACAGGTAGATCTTTGATGCTTTCATTGCCTGATGAAGTAGAATGAGCTGCACCTGAGTGGCTAGACATGTTGGATACCTGAGAGAGGGATGCAGAACACACACGGTCAGAATGTTCCCGCCGAGACTCTGGGCCAGTCCTTGGGATTTCTATGGTGGCTGTACCAGGAGCTGAGCTGCTGCTTGGGCCAGCTCCACTGCCTGCTGATGCTGTTGGGCCATTCATCCCACATGGTGCACCACCCTCATGTCTTCCACTTCCTTCTGCCTGCTGTCCAAAACCTTTCCTTTTCACTGCTCTGTTGAATACAGGAGAATATGCTGATAATCTGGCACATGATACTGAGGTCCATCATCAACTTGGCAAAAGATGAGGAATAATCTAATTATTACACTGGCTTCTATGAAAGTAGCAATGTACTTTCTTAGTTAAATGGCGTCTTCTGAAAATAACAATGTACTCTCTAAGTTAAAGATGCATAGTTTAAGCTGCATACATAGCAACCAATTGCAGACATGGGTTACTAAAAAACAAAATTGTGAAATAAAACTAACCTCAAAGCAACATTTTCTTGGCCAGCCTCAAACATAATGAAGCCCATGCGGTCATCCTCCATGACAGGAGTTCCACTAGAGACACCATTATCACCATCATCTCCACGTCCACATCGCCGAAAGCTAAACAGCACCTAGAGAGAGAGAGAGAGAGAGAGAGAGAGAGAGAGAGAGAGAGAGAGAGAAGTGGTTTTAACAATTTTCCTTATACAGGACTCATCCATCTGCACTGTTTAAACAATGAAAAAGTAACCTTCATTTATTCATTATAAATTAATGAAATAGATCCCATATGGGGTAAAGAAATTCATGCATTAAATTCCAGTGAAGATATTAGAGGTCAGACATATGACAACTTCAACAGCTTGCCTAAGTCATGCAATTTGTTTGACTGCTTCTGTTAAATGCCTATTAGCAGGGGTAAATAAATGGAAGGCTTTTGATTCCAATCTTATCTAAAGAGAAATGGGCAAAGAACCACTATAGATATGTAAACAGTGGCTAAAATAAAGTTATGTGAGTTATGTGATGTCACAAATTATTTGAGTAATGTGATGTTAAAGAGCTATGTATCATAAAAAATTAAGAGTTTGTACAGTGATTGCAGCAACCTACATGCATACACCATAAAACAGAAAGAAAAGATAGAAAAAAAAGTTAAAGGAAGAGAGCATGACAGCTACCGCAGTGCTGGCTCACTGTGTTGCACTCACTACGCCTCTTGACATCCAGTTGTTAGTACATTCCTGGTTGGATGCTTCATGCCACTACAAACTACCTACACATGTTCATGACACATACAAATACACAGTAAGAAGTTCTTAAATACCATTTCTCTACAAATGTTACATAATTTTCTCATCACTAATATTATTAGAGACATGTTTTATCTCAATCTCATCAAAATTTCTCCAGCACTCCTATCTACCCAACTTTTCCTCTTCAATAATCAATTTCAGAGTCAAGTTAAAAAAAAAAATTACCTTTCATAATACTGCATTAATATCATCCCTAAGAAAATGGGAGAAAGAATACTACCCATGCATCTTCTGCATGTCTGACTACAAGGGGCAGGAGCAACAGGCTGGAAATCCTTCCCTCCAGTTACATAATCCACTTTTGGAGTTATATACAATTTTTGCAAATATGAATTTATTTCACAATTGTAGAGAAACTAATTTCTTTGTTTTGTAATTTTACCAGCTATGACTTATATACACTTTAACACTCAGTCTCCTTTCTTTCGTATCCTTTACTTAAATCGATTACATCATCTATCAAGACGCAATTCTTACGCTTAAAATGCCTGATGAAACTCAAAATTACCTCTTTGAATATCAAAGTATATATACAAAATGATGGATAGTATCACGACCCCAGATTCTTACCTTAGATCTATGATTGGGAATAGCTGTGACACTGGCATCCTTGAGAAGTGCACTCTCATTCTTCAGGCGTCGTAATTGAACATGCACTTTATTCACGTCAACTGACACCATATTCTCCTCTTGCTGTCGCTCAGAAGTCTCAATGTACACTGGTTCTGCCAACAAATCCACTGTCTGTCTGGTTTTCGACTTGCTCTGGGGATAATAAATTATCATCTTTTCATTCTTTTCTTATCATACTTGATTGCCGTTTCCTGTGTCAGCAAGGTAGCATCAGGAAACAGACGAAGAATGGCTCATCCACTCATATACACATACACACACATATACATGCACATACACATACACTGACATGGTTTATCCCAAGTGTTTCACATGCCCTGGTTCAATCCATTGATAGCACAATGACCCCAGTATACCACATCACTCCAAATCACTCTATTCCTAGCATGCCTCTCATCCTCCTGTGTGTTCAGGCCCCAATCACTCAAAATCTTTTTCACTCCATCCTTCCACCTCCAATTTGGTCTCCCGCTTCTTGTTCCCTCCACCTCTGACACATATATCCTCTCTGTCAATCTTTCCTCACTTATTCTCTCCATACGTCCAAACCATTTCATCACACCCTGTTCTGCTCTCTCAACCACACTCTTTTTATTTCCACACATCTCTTTTACCCTTTCATTACTTAATCAAGCCACCTCACACCACATATGGTCCTCAAACATTTCATTTCCACTATATCCACCCTCCTCCATACAATCCTATCTATAGCCCATGCCACGCAACCACAAAGTATTGTTGGAACTACCATTCCTTTAAATGTACCCATTTTTGCCCTCCGAGATAATGTTCTCTCCTTCCACACATTCTTCATTGCTCCCAGAACTTTTGCCCCTCCCCACCCTGTGACTCACTTCTGCTCATATGGTTCCATTCACTGCTAGTCCACTCCCAGACATCTAAAATGCTTCACTTCTAATTTATCTCTACTCAAACTTGTCCCTCAACCCTACAGAACCTAATATCCTTGCTCTTGTTCACATTCACTCTCTCCTTTCCACTCACTTTTTCAAAGTCAGTCACCAACTTCTGCAGTTTCTCACGCAAAATCAGCCACTAGAGCTGTATCATCAGTGAAAAACAACTGACTCACTTTCCAGGCCCTCTCATCCCCAACAGACTGCACACTTACCCCTCTCTCCAAAACTCTTGCATCTGCCTCCCTAACCAACCCATCCATAAACAAATTAAACAATCATGGGGACATCACACACCCATGCTGCAGACTGACTTTCACTGAGAACAAATTACTCTCTCTTCCTACTTGAACACATGCCTTACATCCTTGGTAAGAACTTCTCACTGCTTCTAGCAACTTAAATCCCACACCATACACTCTTAAAACCTTCCACAAAGCATCTCTATCAACCCTATCATATGGCTTCTCTATAATCATAAATGTTACATACAAATTTTGATACAAAGGTATACTAGGCTCTGCCAGTTTAAAGTTACAATGCAAGTGAGGAGTCACCTTTGCTGTGCACTGTGCATCTTGTCTCCAACAAGAAAAGCTAAAAGAAGTCAGAAATCCCATGTGTAGCATCATTTCCTAACAATGAACTCCAGTACAATAATACATACGTATCTCAACATTTGAAGGCTAAACCTTCAGTGATGTTATGTGTCTTGTATATAATGTAATGTGACATCATTTGATCAGCAATAAATTCTGTAAAAGACATTCACTACCATTATTAATACTACTAGTATCACTGTCTTAGGAAATTGGCACTGATGTTTGATGCAAATCTATATCTTCACCATTATGGTCAGTGTACGACACATCTCATAGTTATACTATTTGGTATAGAGACACTGAATTTTTCCCAATGGTCTCATGAAAATGATTAAGCAAGTAGTAGTTCCAAAATCTGCTGATTCAGATAGATATGACACAATATGGATCTACCTCACATTCACTAGAAATACTAGAAAATTGAGATAGTAAATCTCTGACAGGCAACTTTTGACAAATCATGAATCAGGGGAGTTTGTAGAGACTTACTGCATTTTCACCCTTTGAGTATGAATACCAAGACAACAATAATATATCACATACATATCACAACTTCCATAAATAATCTACAACATAAATCCCATTAAACTAAGTTTCACTTACATGAAGTCCATTCTGTCTCTCTTCCTTTCTGATAAACAATATTCAACATAATTTCTGGCTGGCATTAGCCTGCAAAATCATTTTTCCATACATGAGAGTGGGGATGGGAGGCGACCAACTAGATTAATTTTATATGCTTCACTGAGCATTTATTGGTTGGTATACATGCATTCAGTTACTTGAAAAGGTGGATACTTTGCTGGAGCAGTTTGTGTTTTCTACATCTAGATATAACTGCTATGACTGGACAAGACAACTTACAATGGATCCTTCTAATGCTACTGAGCAAAGAAAAGACATAACAGGAGAGAATTTCATCCAAGTATTAGATGGAAAAAAATTCTGTCATTCATTCACTGCATCACATGAACTATATTTATTTACCTATAGATCAACCTTTAAGTTTGAAGTAGTATGTAATTGGGGAACATAAAGGGAATTTACCTTTTTCTGCATTACAGGATCATGTGGGTTCCTCATGTACATCTGAACCGACTTCTTGGACTGGTGACCTGAGTAAAACTGAAGGCTGATATTGTCAAGGCATACCGAGAAGAGAGAGACACATGTGAGGTCTCGGATATTGTCTAGAGCAGAAAAGGAGATTACTTCCTCCACTACTGAAGCCTGAAGTAGGGTTACATTTATCTGGAATTAATGAAACTAGTTAATATATGCATGAAGAAATCTGAATGGCCTAACCAAGGACAAGAGATGAAATAATGTGTGGATACAGAAGACTAACATAAGGTAAAGGTTTAATATGTGGTAAAAGCCTGAAGAAAACTAGAAAGAACCCTGTGGGCATCTGAGAAAGTACATGCTTGGTAAGTGGTTAAAGAGTTTTATCCTCCCAAATGAAGTGCATCAGTGAGGATTCACATACAACCATCATAAAGCATATGAACTTGGGATATGCTTGTTCACAAGACTGAAGGATCATACACAGAATTACTCACACCTATGATATTATGGCTATGAGGTGAGGTGATGTCTGGGCCTTGGCCCTACTACTGTCATAAATCAAGAAATAGTTTTCTGAAGAAGAAAAAAAGAAAAAGAGAAGAGAAAATGAATGGATACTCATAAGGTTCTACCTGAGATATATGAGCTTTAATCCTTCAAAATCTACACTTATCTATGGGCAGAGTCCTCTGAGCATCTGACAGCACATCCACTTCAAGAAAGAATCTGTCCTTACTGACCACCCTCTTCTGAAGGTGGTATACTTTAAGCCAAATAAAAATGGTCAACTAGATTAAATAAAAGGTATCCTTGAAAAAGGAAACATGTTTGTTGCATCTCAAGAATTCCTCTTCCTAATCTCAACCAATGAAAGGTACCTTAAAAAAGCCAAGGTAGAAACCACAATCCTTCCACTATGAACTCTAGTGGAGAGACCTGATTACGAATGGAGAGCTAATTCTTTGATTTAATAAAAAATGTAACCCACTTATAGAGGTATAAATATGGAACCAAAAAAACAAACAAATATTCTACATAGTTTTCTGGAAGACCAAGAAAATCTTTCATAATCTTTGTTAGACGTAAACAATAATGTTCATGAAGAAAAATTTTCCAGGACTATAAAAACAAGTTTATCTTTAGAATCAGCAGACTCACTTTCAGCAGGAAATTTCAGGTTTGCATTAACTTTTACCCATAAAAGAAGTTTAAAGCTTCAAGTCACAGGTCCAGATATATGTGATGTAAATAAATAAATAAATAAATAAACAAATAACTATACAATGGGTTATTAGATTTAGGCAGCCACTCAGTGTATGACTCAGCCAATAAGTTGCAACACTAAGAGCAAGACATCATCTTTGATGAGAATGTATCATCACTAATGGACAGAGAAGAGCACAATGTTATGTAGGATCCACCCGAAGGGAACCCAACTACCACTATTCTCATGTGGAACAGAACTTCAAATTTTTGTGACCTGGTTCAGTCAAGAGACAATATATCACCCCCACACACTATACCATTTCTATTCATTCTATCCATAGTATGTCTCACATCATCCTGAATGCCTCAGGCTTGATACTACTTCTTGGTCTCCTCCTCTTCTTTGCCTCCACTTCTGATACATAGGTCCCCTTAGTCTGTCTTTCTTTGTTCCTTCACTTCATACATGTAAACCATTTCAACTCATCCTGGTTAGGCCTCTCAATCAAACTGCACAGGCTATCAAAGACTAATGCCTAACACTGAATATCAAAGCAACAAGGTCTTCACACACCTTACAAGTCAATATTATGGAAGCAAGTTATGTATCATTGTTATCAATAACCAGCCATACTTCCTATAAAAATCTTGTCCCAAGTCTGACTGAAAATCTAAAAAAAGTCTGAATGAAAAATAAAAACAAACATTACAGCATGAAGCAGCCACAATTCAGTAAAGAACAATAATAAACTCCATGTATAGAAGTTCAGCCCAGTTAATGGTTTTATCTGTTACTAAACTTAATGTTTCATTGGGAGCTTAAAAAAAATGTGGTAGAAATCCTCACCCTTGGCACTGTGACCTGGCCCTGCATCTGCTGAAAACAACTTTCTTGGTAGGTTGTGCTTAGCACTGCTGACTGCTCTGGGGTTCCAGCCACCTTTTTGTCCCTCAGCCGTGACCAGTACATGTAACGCTTCTTCTTCAATGTGTTCTGACCAGCAACATTGGACAATGATCTCATATGAGCATGATTGATGATGGACAGTGGGTGGAGGCTCTCAAGAACTGGTGTTAAAGCCTGCAGGGAAAAAAGAAAAGAATTTTCTTTTCATGCTTGATCACCATTTCCTGTGTCAGTGAGGAAGAACCAGGAAACAGACTGACATTATTTGCAGTTTTACATGTAAAGTATTTCTCATGGATTCACTTATTTGTTTTTTCACTCTTACAACAAAATGCAATGATATAAATCTACATCTCTTCTGCTACTACAAACGACCTCAGAAGTCCTCAAAAGTCTGCTTCTGTTTGTTTTCCTTTGTATTCTTTTAAGTAATCCCTTGGGGTATAATACTTAATGATGCTTCTTTTTTCCCAAAATAAATATCCATTTGCATAATACCTCAAGGAAAAGCTGTGCAGATTCCAGTCCCATTGGGGAGAGCATGATGTCCACATCTTTTTTAAGCTTGATGACCACAGTGGTTCGGGTAGTGTTGGCATCACACACACCACCAACTACATCCTGCAAATATCACATAATTCCAAACTTTGTCATTGGTTCTTTATGAGTTCCTACCTTTGAAGAAGTTCAGTATTTCCCTGACTATCTATTTGTTTCCCTCCGATTCAGCATACCTTCCTAAGAATTCAGAGCATGATGGCCTGTTTACTACCCAGCTCAATTTCTGACATACTCAATCACTTACGTAAAGAGCAATACAGTGTACATCTCTGTCCAAGAACTTTTGCCTGAGAGGAGTCCATTCTGTCTCTGCTACTGAATGTAGCACTGCCTTGAGCAGCAGAAACCCAAGGAAAAGGAGTCTTGGTGTTATCTAAGACCCACTCAAAAATAGTCTCTGGGTAATCATTAATAATTCAATTACACATATTTCAGTACATATTTAATCTTTTTATGCTGGATGCCCTTGTCACAAAAACAAGCCTACCTCAAAGCTGGGCCCTAGTTGAAATATGAAGAGGGTTAATTAGAAGAAATAAGAAAAGAAGAAAAACACTGTATGATGAATTTTTTGGAAAATGGAAAACCTGCCTTCAAAAATGGGCCATGTCAAACTGTTAGGATAAACATGAATGAGTACAGACTTCCACAGCTTCAAAGTGTAGGGAAAGAATCAGGTCAGATTTCCACAGCTTCAAAGTGTAGGGAAAGAATCAGGTATCACCTTGAGTTGCAGACAACCACAAAGGAATCATGTTATGCAGCTTGCTGAGTACAGTGTGGATTAGCTAATTGTGGGGGCACACAAGCAGCCAGCTCTTGAGAGCAAAAGCCAAAGAAATACCAATAAAAGAGGGAAAGTGA
Organism: Panulirus ornatus; assembly: GCF_036320965.1. NCBI lineage: Eukaryota > Metazoa > Arthropoda > Malacostraca > Decapoda > Palinuridae > Panulirus > Panulirus ornatus. Next base: position 4,514,777 of record NC_092282.1, read on the forward strand.
ACCACACTGCAGTGTAAGGTAAATGGTAAGGTTGTGATGTTAGAGTGGGAAAGCTGATGAGTCAGACTGTTGCAGACTTGACTCTGTCCAGTAAGCAGACAGAGTAATACCTCTCCATATGTGACAGCAGTACTCTAAACAAAGATGGATCAATCCTTTGTTAATAAAGAGCAACTGTTTACAAGAAAAGAATTTATGGCATCTAAACAGGATTTCTAGTTTGTTAGAGGAAGACTCAGCTATTTGTGTAATGTGAGGTTTCTAAAATAGTTAGATGTTAACAGTGATACTAAGTATGTTCCTTGTATAAAGTGGTGGAATTACATTTCCAGCAAAGGAGAAGGAAAAGTGGTGAAGGGTTTCAGAAAAACAGATGGGCAGCAACTGGATTTTGCAGGTAATAAAATGAACCGAGTTCTGTCTATCCCATTAAAATACCCTTTACAAATCTGAGTTAAAATAGGAAGCTGAGATGAGATGCTGGGAAAGAGAAGGAGGAGGAGACTTAAAGGATGTGGAGGAGTTCAGTGTTGAGTCATCAGCATATGAGTACATTTAGCAAAAAGTTGAAAGGAAATTATCGATAAAAGCAGCATGAGTGTAGGAGACATGACTGAACCTTGAGGTACTGTGCCACATAGAATGCAACAGTTGCACAATTCAGAATCTAAAAAATTTAAAACTTCTAAAACACTTTGAAAGGTTGGCTCTAGAGATCTATATAAGTGATACTATTTCTCAGCAATCATGCATACTAACTTCTTGTCAATAAATCATTATGAGTAGCAACTTTGTCTACCTGTGAATCATCATGACTCTGGTCTTCCTGTGTATCACCCCAAGTAAATATGGGTGTATCCCAGGTGTATGGGTGTGATGGGGTGCGACCAGAGGCTGGAGGTGGTGAACGTGATGGACCATGTCTTCCACCTTCCACCATTCGTATGGCTGTGAATCCTTCACTGATTTTCTCAAACACGGGTGTGTGGGATCCTGGGGGTCGGCCACTGCGTGACTGAAAGCTGGGCATGGCAGCATCCCAGTTGAGGCACCGCAACTGCAGCAAAACAAAAGTCAGAATAAATTATCACTTGCTTTTCTAGCCTAGGTAAATCAGTGTTAGGTACAGTAAAATGGGGATACGAGGACACAACTCTTCAACTGGGTCCTTATGTTCTGGACCCCCTTATTGTTTTCCACTACCAGCTAGGGGTGGGAACATGGTCATGAGGTACTTTTTTTACATTGGAGGTTCCAATCACAGATAAAAGTCCAAAGCAATGTCAGGCCTTAATCAAAATATAGAGAGAATTATGAAAGGGAAAAAGAAAAGACAAGGGAAAGTATTTAAAAATTTCGGAGGAAGTGAAAACCCTGTCTTTGAGAGTGTGCTAGGTTACAGTTATTGGGAAAGATAACATGAGAAGGCAGAGAGTTTCAAAGCTTCAAGGTGTAAGGAAAGAAACAGTTATCAAAACTGCCTACACTTGACTTGTCAATGACGACACAGCAATCATGTAATGTGGTCCCACACTTGACTTGCTAATGGCCACATAGCAATCATGTGATGCGACACCTTCCAAGCATTGTGTGGTCTACCTAGTGGTAGGGGCACATATGCAGCTATCTCAGCAACATGCTTTCACAAAAATTAATTTCTTTCTTGTTTCTTCAGGGGAAAGCTAATGCCTATTTCACTTTTTTCTCTGTTTTTTTATTCTTATATAATATTCTTTAGTTTCATTAGGGAAAAAAATTTTTCCCTCACCTGAAAAACAACCCCTTTCCAGAAAGCCATGGAATTTCAAAGGCTTGCTTGAGGGATTAGATAATGAAAGAAACATAAAACATAAATGAAAACACTATACAATATTGATTTACATCATACCTGAGTCATATGGTTGATGTATGATGACATAAGTAAAGGGGACTCGGTGATGGGTTTGTTGAGCTGCATATGGAGATCCACAAGAGCTATGTCCTCCTGAGATGACACTGCCGAAATAAATGAAGTGCTGGATACACTTCCCATCTCTGAGCTGCTGTCTCCACTGCAGTCAAGTGATGCCTATAAACAAGTAACAATAATTAACACATCCAGCTTCTAAGTTAAAAGAATGACTAATTTCATTCATCACCAGGCATTCTTCTAGGTGAGAGGGTTTGCTTAATCAGGGGAACATAGTATAGACAGAGAATCTGATTATGCATATAGTGAAAACACTATTGGAACTGCTTTAACCTAGATAAATATCCAGCTCAACAGATAAATACGAACTAGTAATGTATAATATATCGAAAAAACTAAATGTAACATTCTACTTCAATGCAAGATACAGGTTATTGGATATGAATAGATATCAGTTATGATTCAAGTCACATGAGAAGTGCAGCAGAAATCAACCTTGAAGAGCAACATGGCAACCGAGTCTGTTAAGTACAGGCTGGCACCTGGAGTAAAAGTTTATGTATGATAATTCATAACAAATAAGTACTTGTTGATATCACATAATACCACTTAAAATTCTGATACAGTATGATAAAGTTACCAATCTGTTTCCTTACTTTGCATCAGTAAAAATTTTCAAATAAAGGAAACCTTTTAATTATAAGTATGACACACCAGCAAAGCTATGGTACGTGAAAATCTATCACATCTAAAAATTAAGTCATACATTCATCTTTTCCTTAAAGCTTCATTACTTCTCTTAACAAGTACTGAAACAAACCAGAAAAACTCAAGATAGAGCCTTGTTTTCTCAGCAGTCTATGAGGAACAAAGAAACAATTACCTGAATCCTGTCTGCTTTCTTTAAAGCTCTCATAGGACGATCACTCTCCCATGCTTTTGAAGATTCAGAACCAACTGAATGTATCAATGATGCCTGACTGTGGTCCAGACATGGGCTCTGTCCACTACTGCTGCAGCTACTGTTGCTTCTGCTACTATTGTTTCGACTCCTACTATGAGAGCTAGGACGATGTTTGCGCCCCTCTTCAACACTTAAGAAAAAAAAAAAGCAAGGATTTCACTTTTGTAACTTGAAAAAAGGAAGTTATCTGTAATATTCTCACACAATCTCTACAAAAATGCATATGAATGAGTATACTTCAACCCTGATTATTCAGTGTAATTTGTGTACAAGATGATCCAAATACTTAACATCCAGATTATTATGCACAAAAAGTTTCATCAAGCCAATGGAAACGGAAGTACATGCACTAACCGAAGAAATCTGTCAATATGTGCTGAAAATAATTTTCCAGACACAACTTTGGACTTCTAAAATGGTTATACATTTAATATTTCACTATGAAGTGCTTAGTTTTTGCTTTAGACCTGTGATGTCAAACTCATGGGAGCCATTTACCATTTCACTTAAATGCAGTTGTGTGAATTATCTCAAGATTTTTCCCTTCATCATGTTTCTTGCACAAAAATGATATAATTCTAACTGACATTTCACATGCCTTGGAGAGAAAGAATAATGCCCACATATTCCCTACATGTTGTAGATGGCAAGTAAGAGGGGTGGGAGTAGGTGGGTGGCTGGAAACCCTCCCCTCCATACTGTATTACTTTTCAAAAGATAGAACAGAGGAAGGAGAAAAAGTGAGGATTTTTCCCTCTAAGGCTCTGTCATCTATTCTTGATGCTACCTTGCTCAAGCAGGAATTGGCAAATAGTATGAAAGAAAAAGATAGAAATATATATATATTAGGTACAGTAGGGTTGAGGGTCAAGTCAATTGGGAGGTAAGTTTGAATGGAGAAAAACTGTAGGAAGTGAAGTGTTTTAGATATCTAGGAGTGGATTTGGCAGCGGATGGAACCATGGAAGTGGAAGTGAATCATAGGGTGGGGGAGGGGGCGAAAATTCTGGGAGCCTTGAAGAATGTGTGGAAGTCGAGAACATTATCTCGGAAAGCAAAAATGGGTATGTTTGAAGGAATAGTGGTTCCAACAATGTCGTATGGTTGCGAGGCGTGGGCTATGGATAGAGTTGTGCGCAGGAGGGTGGATGTGCTGGAAATGAGATTTTTGAGGACAATATGTGGTGTGAGGTGGTTTGATCGAGTAAGTAATAATAGGGTAAGAGAGATGTGTGGTAATAAAAAGAGTGTGGTTGAGAGAGCAGAAGAGGGTGTTTTGAAATGGTTTGGTCACAAGGAGAGAATGAGTGAGGAAAGATTGACAAAGAGGATATATGTCAGAGATGGAGGGAACGAGAAGTGGGAGACCATATTGGAGGTGGAAAGATGGAGTGAAAAAGATTTTGAGTGAATGGGGCCTGAACATGCAGGAGGGTGAAAGGTGTGCAAGGAACAGAGTGAATTGGAATGATGTGGTATACCGAGGTCGACGTGCTGTCAATGGATTGAACCAGGGCATGTGAAGCGTCTGGGGTAAACCATTGGAAAGTTCTGTGGGGTCTGTGGTTTCGGTGCATTATTACATGACAGCTAGAGACTGAGTGTGAACGAATGGGGCCTTTGTTGTCTTTTCCTAGCACTACCTCGCGCACATGAGGGGGGAGGGGGATGTTATTTCATGTGTGGCGAGGTGGCGATGGGAATGAATGAAGGCAGACAGTATGAATTATGTACATGTGTATATATGTATATGTCTGTGTGTATACGTTGATATGTATAATTGCATGTGTGGACGTGTATGTATATACATGTGTATGTGGGTGGGTTAGGCCATTCTTTCGTCTGTTTCCTTGCGCTACCTCGCTAACATGGGAGACAGCGACAAAGCAAAATAAATAAATATAATATATATATTAGAGGAATTGAAGTGTTTTCCATATCCGGGAGTGGAACTAGCAGTGAATGGAACCTTGAAAGTGGAAGCAAAAATAGGGTGCGAGAGGGGGTGAAAGTTCTGGGAATGATGAAGAATGTGTGGAAAGAGAGAACATTATCACAGAGAGCAAAAATGGGTATATTTGAAGGAATAGTAGTTCCAACAAAATCATATGGTTGTGAGGTATGGGCTGTAGATAGGGTTGTATGGAGGAGGGTGGAAGTGTTTGAAATGAAATGTTTGAGGACAATATGTGGTGTGAGGTGGTTTGATCGAGTAAGTAATGAAGAGTAAGAGAGACGTGTGGTAATAAAAAGAGTGTGGTTGAGAGAGCATAAGATGGTGTGATGAAATGGTCTGGACATATGAAGTGAATGAGAGAGGAAAGTTTGACAAAGAGGATATACATCTGTGGCAGAGGTGGAGAGAACAAAGAGAAGCTTGAGACCAAATTGGAGGAAAGATGGAGTGAAAAAGAATTTGAGTAATCGGGGCCTGAACATACTGAAAGATGGGCAAGAACAAAATGGTATACTGGGATCGATATGTACTCAAGGCACTGAATCAGGGAATGTGAAACGTCTTGTGTAAACCAAGGAAAGATCTGTAGGGCCTGGATGTGGAAAGGGAGCTGCAGTTTTGGTGCATTACACATGACAGCTAGAGACTGCGCGTGACAAGTGTGGCCTTTTTTTTTCTGTTTTTCCAGAGTTACCTTGCTGAAGCTGTGTCCTGTGGCACCACGAATGGATGAAAGCAAGAAAGTATGAAGAGGTACATGTGTATATATGTATATGTCTGTGTATGTGTATGTATATGTATGCATATTTTTTTTTTTTTTTGCTTTGTCGCTGTCTCCCGCGTTTGCGAGGTAGCGCAAGGAAACAGACGAAAGAAATGGCCCAACCCACCCCCATACACATGTATATACATACGTCCACACACGCAAATATACATACCTACACAGCTTTCCATGGTTTACCCCAGACGCTTCACATGCCCTAATTCAATCCACTGACAGCACGTCAACCCCGGTATACCACATCGATCCAATTCACTCTATTCCTTGCCCTCCTTTCACCCTCCTGCATGTTCAGGCCCCGATCACACAAAATCTTTTTCACTCCATCTTTCCACCTCCAATTTGGTCTCCCACTTCTTGTTCCCTCCACCTCCGACACATATATTCTCTTGGTCAATGTTTCCTCACTCATTCTCTCCATGTGCCCAAACCATTTCAAAACACCCTCTTCTGCTCATTTCCAGCACATCCATCCTCCTGCGCACAACTCTATCCATAGCCTATGCCTCGCAACCATACAACATTGTTGGAACCACTATTCCTTCAAACATACCCATTTTTGCTTTCCGAGATAATGTTCTCAACTTCCACACATTCTTCAAGGCCCCCCCAGAATTTTCGCCCCCTCCCCCACCCTATGATCCACTTCCGCTTCCATGGTTCCATCCGCTGCCAGATCCACTCCCAGATATCTAAAACACTTCACTTCCTCCAGTTTTTCTCCATTCAAACTCACCTCCCAGTTGACTTGACCCTCAACCCTACTGTACCTAATAACCTTGCTCTTATTCACATTTACTCTTAACTTTCTTCTTCCACACACTTTACCAAACTCAGTCACCAGCTTCTGCAGTTTCTCACATGAATCAGCCACCAGCGCTGTATCATCAGCGAACAACAACTGACTCACTTCCCAAGCTCTCTCATCCCCAACCTGACTTCATACTTGCCCCTCTTTCCAAAACTCTTGCATTTACCTCCCTAACAACCCCATCCATAAACAAATTAAACAAATATATATATTTCTTTCTTTTCTTTTAAACTATTCGCCATTTCCCACATTAGCGAGGTAGCGTTAAGAACAGAGGACTGGGCCTTTTTTGGAATAACCTCACCTGGCCCCCTCTGTTCCTTCTTTTGGAAAATTAAAAAAAAATGAGAGGGGAGGATTTCCAGCCCCCTGCTCCCTCCCCTTTTAGTCGCCTTCTACAACACGCAAGGAATATGTGGGAAGTATTCTTAATCCCCTATCTCCAGATATATATATATTTTTTATTTTTTTTATTTTGCTTTGTCGCTGTCTCCCGCGTTTGCGAGGTAGCGCAACGAAACAGACGAAAGAAATGGCACAACCCACCCCCATACACAATGTACACACACACATGCAAATATACATACCTATACATCTCAATGTACACATATATATACACACACAGACATACATATATACCCATGCACACAATTCACACTGTCTGCCCCTATTCATTCCCATCGCCACCTCGCCACACACGGAATACCATCCCCCTCCCCCCTCATGTGTGCGAGGTAGCACTAGGAAAAGACAACAAAGGCCCCATTCGTTCACACTCAGTCTCCAGCTGTCACGCAATATATAGATGTTGATATATATATGTTTTCCCTGGGGATAGGGGAGAAAGAATACTTCCCACGTATTCCCTGCATGTCGTAGAAGGCGACTAAAAGGGAAGGGAGCAGGGGGCTGGAAATCCTCCCCTCTCAGTTTTTTTAATTTTCCAAAAGAAGGAACAGAGAAGGGGGCCAGGTGAGGATATTCCCTCAAAGGTCCAGTCCTCTGTTCTTAAAGCTACCTTGCTAACACGGGAAATGGCGAATAGTATGAATAAATAAATATATATGTATGTGTATATGGGTGGATGGGCCATTCTTCACCTGTTTCCTAGTGCTACCTTGGCGATGGGAAACAGCGATTAAGTATAACAAAAAATGATTTACATCAAGTTTGCATAAGCTTTACAACTATAAAAGGTATGAATGTTAGCATATTCATAGCAATGCACTATGAACAGACTATATGGGTGGATTAGCTTTGTAAAACCTAAGCACAATTGGTTGACAGCAGAAAAAGGTAATTCACGTAATTTTTGTGAAGTAAACTTGCCGTAAGAAACCCAAACAAGAAATTTTAGCATGCTAACCTGTAATGCCCGTTTGAATTTATGGTTAGCACCCCTGTGTCATGGTGAGGAGTGGGTGGTGTGGATGTTTTGCTTGACCGGTCATCATGAGGCTGTGGCTGCTGCTGATCTTCAGGAACCGTTGGAAGACTAAGCTGGGATGACACGCGTGACAGGGTACCTTCCCCATTGCCAATCACAGTCATCTAGTGTGGTGTTCAATGATGTTATTAATTATCTTCTTTTCTTAAAAGAAAAGTGCACAAACACACAGACGGACAAGAAGTTAAGTGAAAGGAGAGGGTAGTGATGTTATGGGTGAATGAGTAAATACAAAAGAATGGAGAAGAATACAAGCAGCAATACACCACTTAGTCCTTCTGAGGTTGTTTATGATACCAGGTTAGTTCAAAAATTGCTTTGTGCTGTCAGAGTAAAAAACAAACACATGATTTAATCAAATATATGGAACTTATACTTATGAAGGCACAAATAACGTTAGTCTTAGACTTGAAAAGACAATTAAGCTACTGTAAAAAGAGTAAGTTGAGAAATCACACCAGATATATCAATCCATATATCACACAATGTCTGTACCATGTGAGGATAATTATTTCAATTTGGGGCCAACAAAAACATTTCACATAGACAGTGGACTGGGTAGCATGTACACTAAAGATATATCTTTAAATTATAACAATAAAAAAAAGCACTCCAAGGCTGAGAGATTTCAGTGATGGTGGGGTACACATTCTCACTTAACTTTGGTTAATAACACAACACAGTGAAGCTATACTACATCAAATACTCATATCCTATGGCATTAAAGTGCATTCACAGTTAGCCAAAATCAATTACATTTGTGCAGAATTTTAATATCTTGTATCTGAGCAATGGGGGATACAACCCAATAGACCCCCTTTTGTAACTGGTGATTTTGTGGAATTTGTAAAATGCTAAAGCATAATGATTATTCAGAATGTTTTAGGATAAAAATGATATCCATGAGATTAAAACTTTCATGCAGAATTATATATAATTACATACTTTAAAAAATTCTTGAATCTAATTCAATTGCATTAACATTGTCCAAATCTCTGCAGCCCTTCTCTTTCTTCCAGTATTATCATATTATTCATAAATGACTCTGGGACTTCTATAATGTTGGCAAATGTTTCACAAAAATTTCTACTGGATTTGTCCATAATTTTGAAGTTCATCAAATTTTGCACGCTCAATGGCTTACTTTATCATTCCCTTTGTAAGGCCTTAACTGTAATAAATAATCATATAAAGAGTTCTAATATACTGGGATAATGTTAAGAAACCTAATACAACATGGCCATTTCGTATCTCAATCTCACCAAGGAAATATCATCAGGTCATTTAAACACAGCGTTATACTCATTCTGCATTCACTCAAATGAGCAGAGTGCCTGGAAAGCTTTGCCAGATAACTCTACCGATATACGTTATCCTAAGCTATTTGGAAGCCCATATCATTGGAAGGGTCATGATTTCTCGAAAAGCTGCTAATGTTACCAGTGACAGTCTATACATGAAATAAATCGTCAGGAAGACCTAATCTCAATGACCATTCCTAATTTTTAAGAATTCCTCTTTACTTGGAGAAAATGTTCCAAAACTTATAGCTCTTATAAGGGTATATCTAATCATGCCTAAAAAAGAATGACTTACCTTACTTACCTGATCTTCATCAGCTGAGAAAAAAGCCTCTGACTGAGTCTCACTGCCTACAGACACAGTCCTCTGTACACTGGCCAAAAGACTATGCTGGCTGGCGAGGGACTGCCTTGAATTGGATTCTCGCATCCCACTCACAGACAGCCTGTGGCCACTTGCAGCATGGAGAGGTAGTTCTGTCTGTAGAGAAAGGCTAGAGGGCATCTTGCTCTGTCTACCGGAATTTACATTATCAACAGAACGTCTTAAGTCAGACAAACTGCCAGGTGTTGAAAGGCCATCTGCTCCTCCTGGTACACCCAGGGCTACATCCTTACTTACAGTACGAGATGTACTGGAATCTCCAGTGCCTCCTGGACCCCTGGACTCAACCTCTGTCATGTGAGGGTTGGAGTCATGACTAGTAACAGACACTTCTCTATGATAACTGTGACGTGGATTAAGTCTATCTGTGACATGTGTCTCTGAGCTGTGGTGCAAGGAACTGCTTCCTCTTGATGCATGTGCATCAGCTGGAGTTGCTGGAGATGCACTTTTCACATAACCAGAACTCAAGGCATAGTGATCCTTCCCTGTTCCTGAGTGCGAGTCATGATGGGAATGAGCCAGATCTGAGTAGGCCCCCACTTGAAACACTAACTGACCATCCTGCAATATGCTTTGGCCATAACCTGGATCTTCCACTGATTCATTCACTCTGAAAGGAAAAAATTGCTACTGAACTCAAAATGACCTTCAAAATGAAAATTATGCCTTCAACTTTAAAACTAAATCTTCTTTTTCCTGCTTTAGAACAATGGTCAGTCTGTGTATTTACATTCAACATGCAAGTTTCTATCAAAGAGCAGAGTGGTCCTTAAAGATTTTCCTTTATCCAATTATCTGCAAACCTCCATGCAAACAATTCTCCACTTCCTTTTCCTATTTTATGTAAAGGATAACTATTTGAAGGTAAACTTGACAAAGAAAAACCTTGGGCATACCAAGAGAGCTCTGTCATGTGCATGTGCACATGTGTGTATGTATGTTTTAGAGCATTTATGTATACAGTCACATTTATATACACATGTACTACTACTCCCTAAGTGGGAAAACATTACTATAAAATACATTATCCTTACCTAAACTGAGCAATGTTTATACCATTGTAGAAGTCCTGCTTGCTTGGTTTGAAGAAGGTTAAGCCATTCCTGTTGTTTCCAAAGAATGCACATCCACCAACACAGCCGCATTTGCCAAACACCTGCGCTGAAACTTTAGTAGCCTCTTGTGGCCATAGAAACCACAATCTCTTCATTTTTTCATCATGTAGCTTCAAGAACCTTTTAAGATCACATTAAATTTGTTACTGTTAATGAGCTAATGATACAGAATGATATAGAGCTTAAACAATTATGCAGCCCAAACAATTGTCTTCATCACAAAAGTGATTGAATTCAATTTCAGTTTCAACTGCAATTCATGAGTATCATCATAAAGCAATGTGGATGAAAGGTGCCAAACTATTCATGCTAAAGTTACTTTGGGATAATTCTTCCACCTGTAGCAATACTTTTCCCTGGGAACCCAGAAAAATAATTCATATTCTTGTATTTTCACTTTTATCAGGAGGATAAGGTAATGTAAAGCTTGTTTCAGAGGGCATTTCTACAAGCTACAAATTGTGGAGGGAGGTGCTAACACAGCAGAATAAAGTTTTACAAACATTAATGGTGGAGATGAGGGTATGAAAAGTATAGACGAATCTACCAGAAAATAATATACGTGGAGAGCAGGTCAAAATATGGTGTCGATGAATAAAAGAAAAATTTACCAAGGATTTTGGGAGAAGAATGCATTATATTTGAAGGAGAATAATGATTATGGAGTGAGAGTGGAAAGTTTGGGTGAAAGCTTATGACAAAGGATGATGTCGATAACATCATCATAGGTTTTGCTAGTGTCACCTTTGTCTTTTTAAGGAGGGTATGCATGATTATATCATGTCCAGGCATTGAGTTCCAAGTTAGTCAATTGCTTTAATTACAGACTTTCCGCTATGGCATAATGTTTATACTAAGAGAGGTGTGGCAATAATTACAGTCTAACTGAGAGAGTAGACCAGGGCATGTTGAAATGGTTCAAATACGTGAAGAGGATTTAGACTGACTAGGAGGATTTACAAGTGAAAAGCAGAAAGACTGAGGAAGGGAATGAAGACCAAGAAGAAGGTGGAGGGATGGAGTGAAGGAAGCTTTAGGGTCTGAGGTATGAATATTTCATGAGGGTAGGAGGAGTGCATGGAAAGGAGTGAAGGAATATGCTACACTCACTTGTGCTGTATGAGTTGCATGTCATGGTGGAGAACATCCATGCTGGTGGCTGCATCCACATTTACAGGACCAAGTGTGACAGCTGCCACTTCTAGCCACATGTCATCAGAGCACACATCTGCAAGGCCCAAGCCACCCACACCACTTGTAGAAGTACCACACACGGATGCTGCCTCACCTCGGCCACTCCCTTCCTTAAGTCCATCTTGAGCACAGATGTAGTTTCGAGCACTGATATTCTGGATATGAGCGGTAATTCCAGACCTTGTGTGCTGACCATGAAGGTTGCAACTTGCCACTCTGATTGGGTAAACCTAAAAACAAGATATCTTTTTTCTTTCTTATTGAAACTTTGTGGTACCATTCATTTTAACTTCAGTTACATAAGGATACACAATTCTTGATTCACTCTGACCTACATTGTGCTTCCAGGTACCATAATATATGAAGGGAAACTACATGTGGAGATGCACATCTTAATATCTGAATTCCATAATTTTACTCTATCAAAATATCGCTTCCACATCAAATCCACACTGTACTTTATATATACATGTGCTTGTAATAAATCTAAATATCAACTTTGAATATTAGATGAATTAAATTCTTGATTTTGGAAAACAACCAGTGCCTTCAGCTGGATTTCTCACCAGCATTAACACAAACTGGAAACTTATCAATGCTTGTTTTGTAATGCTGTCTTCTTTAACCATTCATAACAAATGAACTAAAATGACATGACACCTCAACTTTATCTAACTACTGCAAGAAATGTAGGGAAGAGACAAACAGGCTTTTACAATTTTTAGTTAACCAAAAAAGCAAAAATAATAATCAATCTATAACTTTCATGGGAAATTCAAGCAGAAATCTAATATAATGTTAACATACAGTGCATTAGTGCTATTATAGTGAAATCAGTGATGTCATATATCACTAAAATTTATACTTGAGGATAAGGGAGAAAGTATGTAGCCCATGCATCTCTTGAACTCACCACATACAGACAAAAACACAACACTGCCACACTCCTTGGCCTGTGGTCCTGTCTAGTGGATGTGGCTGGTTTTCCAAGTGCTGTGGGAGCTCCACATAAAGGGGTTCGTGGGTGGTAAAGGTATGTATGTAAAAAAATTGTATTTATTATTTTCAGAATGAAATTTCACGGAAAAATATCTATTTCTTATAAAAGTATATATAAAGGAATCTTACGTAAACTTTTTGGGAAAAAATTTGGTAAAAAACTGGGGTTTCTTTCTCAGTTAGCATGTACCTTAACAAATAAAGATGTAAATATGTCTAGTACTGGCACTGAAGCACAGGGAAACCCCTGAACCCTTAGCAAATGGGATTGTCGACTGCCATGAAACCTGAGTGCTACGATGTTAACCCAATTTTTTGTAGCATGAAATACAATTTTTTTAGAATTCAGAGAAAAAGCCACTACAGATCCCTTCACGTGCTAATTATGTATGATATCATGAAGAAAAACACTTACCTCGGCACTGAGGATTGTGCCACTCTCCACAAGATTGAGACAAAGACCATCAATAGAAGCTCGCACCATTTTGTATTTGATGGAATCAGTGGTGGGACAAAAGTGCTCAGCAGTGGTGTGAACACACTGAGGCTGTGGCGTGCCATGATAACAAAATAAGTATGGCCGTGGGTGGCGCAGACAGTTCTCCATGTCCTCTACAGTGAGTAGAAATGCCTCCAGTGATGTAATTATGTTCTGCAGCTGAGAAAGTAATAACAGAAGTAAAATCTGACACTCAAAAAATACAGAACATACAAAGAAATTATAAAATAACTAAGTGCCTTACTTCACACTAAATTAATTTGCTTACTTCCTAGTGGTTTAAAAGCCTGGCCTCTAAACAAAGCAAAATGAATATTCAAAATCATAAAGATAAACATATCTGTTATATATACAAAACAACCGTGATATACATTTAGTCCTCAATACCACAACCCACTTACAGTATGTCCATGGTCAAGTTGAAGTATGATTAAATTTCATGCATTCCTGTTCATTCTTATGCAGGCTAACTTTACAAATGCACACTTTTTCTTCCATTCATTTTCCTGCTGCCTGTTGTTGCCGGATGGATTGGAGGGTAAGGAGTAACCCTTCTTATTGTTCTATCCTTACCTCAACCACTTACATATAAGAACAGATAGATGTAACTTAAAGTCAAATAACTTAGATATCAGCCTACCGGCCCTCTGTTATCTGTCTTCCCCATATACTCCCACACACTTTCCTTTGCATTGTGTATGGAAGTAATTGTGTTGATGGCTGAACAACAAGCACACTACATATATGGATTTCTCAATTAATTAAAAGCTGTTTTACTCTAATTGAACAGTGCCTAATCTAAAAAAGCAAGGCCCAATTGAGCTCTAGAAAATTCACCTTTGAAGTTGTAAAGGACAGCTAAACTAAGCATAACTGGAAAACTTACATCCTAATACAATTTGTAGAATCTTATGACTGATTTTCAAGAGTATCAAAAATAACTATATACGGAAACTTACATTCTAATACAATTCAGATAATCCTACAACAGCTTACAGGAAAATGATGGCACCTCATAATACATATTTCCTCACAAAATTATTAGTTTATGATTCATTTGGCAGCACTAAGTTTAAGAGTTAGAGTATCTAGTTCAAACAGGATAAGGTTAACTTATAAAAATGAAGGGATCGCTGCTTCCTTTCCAGAATTTTCAATCTTGAAATAAGATGTGTGACATGCTTTTCATTATCTTATCTAAGGTAAACAGCATGAGCAAGAGGTAATACATAACTAAAAAGAGGGATGTCTCTGGTGTAAATGGTGAATATTTAAAGATTCTGTCTCTATCTGGATAAACAGGGTTATCAGATTCCTTTGAAAATATCTTTATCTTCATCATTTGCCCATAAAAAATAATACACCCATAGTGAAAGAGATTTTTTACTCATGGTTTAACCACATGCTGGTGAAATCCAACAAAACTAAATAATTTGTCTATATACAGCATAAACATGAGAAATATTGATACAAAAAACTTTCTATTGTTGTTGCTAGGCTCAAAAGGGCAACATCTCAATACCAGTAAAACCTTATTCAGAGACCATACAAAGAAAATGTTAATCATGAGCTAAACCTTCAATGCTTGCAGCCTTTACTACTAAATCTGAGCAAATGCAATAAAATTAATACTGAAAGCAACCTTACATGAATACATCACTGTGCCCGATTATTTCATATAACCCCCAGAACCCCTTACTTACAATGGCATAATTCATATTTCCTTACCTAGCATTAATTATTTGCTAAAAATTAGGAGCAACTTATCTGAACAAACCTGAGGTGTTGTAAGTTTGCCACTAAGTGTGCCAATGGTCAATTCAACAAGCCAAGCATATTCTAGAGTCTCCTCATCAAGGGATCGCTCCTCAGAGCTGAACATAGCATGGCCTCGCATCTGGAAAAGAAAAAAGAGAGCTTTGAGCAAAAATCTACTTAATTACCAACTAAATAGTTGGACCTGTCTTATTATTTTATCCATACACACCAAGTAAGTAAATGCCAGTATCTATATCAATTATGGAATAAGATCCTATACAAACAAGGCATTCATAGCACACTGTAATGCATCTTACATTCATCTACCAAGCAAAACAAAAAAAATGTCAGTAATGTTTATTCAGGAATTCAGTTCACTTCAGTTACAGCCACCCCAAAATGCGGACCTCTTAGTAAATATTTCCGGTACGGTATTATCTTTTTAACAATGAATTAAGAAAACAACAAAAGTGTATGGGGAAGATTTTGCATGCACTATGATTCTGAAATTAAGCAAAGGGAACACAAGATACAAACAAAATGATGGCCTTTACTGCCTTTTCTGTAAAAATCCACAGCCTTCCTACACTCCCAAATGCTTTTCAATACTATCTACATCAGTATGGTTAAGGCAGTTCCAGAAACATTCTTCTCTGGGCCACGAAAGACTGAGCCATATGTCTAAGATTCCTTTTCCTGGATAGTTTAGATTTAAAATGAAAAGAAAATTTTCCCAGTATGTGTTATACATCTACACAGTATTTTACTTATTTAGTAGCAGCTGTCATTACAAACAAGTAATCAACTGTCTTTCTACAAAGCACATAAAAGCCATGATAATAATTCCTATTACCAAATCATGCAAGGTAAAATGGGCCTCAGCTTCCAATATGATCCTAAGAACCATTTGCCTTAATGCAAAACAAAAAGTTATGATGGATAGCTGGAATTTACATAAATCTCTCCCTTACATTTACTGGGACAAAATCCTCCCCATAGGGGTTAAAACAGTTTAACAAGCTCACATGAACATATGAAAAAATTAAAGTTTTATACCTGTAGCCCAGATAACATAAGAAAGCCACTCTGAAGATGCTGATGAGCAGGTGGTCGATGCTGGTTGGTGTCGGACGTGGTGAGGATCAAGGGAGACACCACAACCTGAAGTTGAGTCTCTGAGTACCTCTTGTTCATTTCAAATACCAGACGATCAAGGGCTACCATTGGACAAGGTGGATCGTTTTCCGTACAGTCCTAAAAGAATGAAGAAATCATATCTAGAGACACCAACATAATCATGAAACTCTTATAGTGGTGACACTAAGTAAAACCTGCTACCAACTGGTGTCACTTGGTGATAAAACAACACCAATCAAAAATTCTAACGCATTCTTCATCATACTATTTGCATGTACTATTTGGAGGGATGGCTAAGTTCTTAACATATCACTGCCTCCTATTGTGTCCCTAGGTAATGCTAAAACCAAAGATGCAGCCATGACAGGCCTATCAAGCTAATGGCTGATCTATGTATTGCTCAAGGAATGTGTACACACACTTAGTTTACAGTTATAATGATCTAAAGCTAACAATGAAATGTTTGCTTGATGTACCATCCAATAATGAGGTAAAGCTAACAATGAAAAGCTTGTTTGGTGTATCACCTAATAATGAGGTAAAGCTGTAAAATCCAAGTATGTACAAGACAGGGTAGGTCAATAAATTGGAAGAAGTCATATACTTAGACTTTCAGAAAACATTTCATGTGGATCCACATTAAAAACTACAAGAAAAAGTTAAGTGACATTTCAGAGTTGTACTTCAGTGGAAAAATAGAATTGTACTTCGGTGGTCTGATAACACGTTGACTGGCTGCAAACAAAGAGTACTGATATGACCAACAGTCAAGCCTCTTGCTGTTTAAACATGTGGTAAGCTCAAAGGACCAGTTCTCTTTCTCATACATATTATAATTATTATCATTATAGTACTTGATTGCCATTTCCTGTGTCAAAGAGGTAGCACCAGGAAACAGACGAAGAAAGACACATTCACTCACATACACATATATGGGCATACATGTACATATACATATGCATACACATACATAAATACACATTCACATATTCAAATACTGGCTCATTTTCATCCATTCCTGGCACCACTGTGCCCCACAGGAAACAGTATCACCATCTCCTGTGTCAGCAAGGTAGCATCAGGAAACAAAGGCCACATCCACTCACATCCATACAAGAACTGTCATGTGTAATGCACCAAAACCATAGCTCCATACCCACATCCAGGCACCACAGACCTCTCCATGGTTTACCCCGGACATTTCACATGCCCTAGTTCAGTCCATTGATGGCATTTTGATCCCAGTACACTACATCATTCCAATTCACTATATTCTGTGCATGCCTTTCACCCACCTGCATGTACAGACTCCAATTGCTCAAAATCTTTTCCACTCCATCCTTCCACCTCCAATTTGGTCTCCCATTTCTCCTTGTTCCTTACCCTTCTGACACATACATCCTTTGTCAACCTTTCCTTTCTCATTCTCTCCATATGTCCAAACCATTTCAACACACCCTCTTCTGCTCTCTTAACCACACTCTTTATGTTACCACACATCTTTCTTTCCCTTTCGTCACTTACTTGATCAAACCACCTCACACCACATAATGTCCACAAACATTTCATTTCCAACACATCCAACCTCTTCCGCACAACCCTATCTACAACCCATGCCTTGCAACCATGTAACATTGATGGAGCTACTTTTCCTTCATGCATGCCCATTTTTTCTCTCCAAGATAACACTTTTTCTTTCCACACATTCTACATCGCTCACAATGATAATGGGCTGCTCTGTAAGATATCAAAATTTGCAGATGATACTAAGCTGGGCAATACAACTGTTGTTCAACAAAAATTTAATGCCTGCAGCTGCAAGCTGACACAGTGATAAAGTAGGCTCACATGTGGCAAAGGAATTTCATTCTCATTTAGTGTAAAGTTTTACATTTGGTAGTAAAACCAAGAAGGCAAGCTTTAGTATGAATCTTGAGCTACAACAGGTAAATGGGTAGAAATACAGGGTGTAATAATTTCTGATGACCTAAAGGTAAGTAAGCAGTGCACTGAAGATGTAAAAAAGAGCACAAAATTCTAGAATTCATAGGTAGGTATATGAATTGAAGAAACTAATCTTCAATCCTTACAAATGACTGGTGTGCACTTCCACCATGGAAGTGGTGTGAATAGAAACCTTGGTCTCAAAGGAAAAATCAACTTAGCGTGTTCTGTGAAAAAGTAAGAAACACTTCCGTAAGTGTGGAATTCCATGTTTAACAAAACTGGCACAGGTTCCAGATGTGGGCGAATAATGCTGTAGAGGATGCATATATCTAATCCACCTCATCAAACTGAAAATGGAATAATAATATTACAATGACTGCCATATAGCTTACTTGTATGACTTTTCACTAAAAAAAGTGATAAAAACTGCACTTTACCTTGACAAGGTGACCTAAAACATTTCTGATGTCAATGTAAACGGTGACTCTAAACTGACGGTATTTGCGGCAGTCAAATTCTGGTTTCTTGTCTTCAACCAGACTGCTGGTCTTAGATTCTTCCTGTTGACTCATCTCTGCTGGATTGTCCTCATCCATGAGAGTCTGATTCATATCCGTGAATTTCTGATCTTCACCAAATATATTTTCCTTGAAGAAAAAATATCTTAATGAGTGTCTCACTCCAAAACACTGGACTGCATTGGATGTCCCAAGGTACTTCATTCTCAAAATGTCATATCATTGAGGTTCTAAACAAAATGACATATTGATAATGCCTATAATACATTCATATATGAGCATTTGTAATACAAAGGTTATTGACTATAATATTCAACTGCAATGAAATAACCTTCTGTATTACTTTGTAAACAGAGCTTCATTAAAGTCCTATATGACTACTCAAATGGCTACAAGATCCTGAACAGATCCATTCAAAATCACTTTCTGCTGAATGCAGCAGAAAAGTTCAATATTGGAGTACTGAATCTCTTTTTACAAAACACAGAAAATCACCTTAAGATGTATAAACTGACGAAGGACAGATCCATATAACTTAATTTCTGATGGCCGAGTAATACGGAGGTCAACACTGATGCAGTCAGGTGCCATTGAAGTTGGATCAAACTGCTCAGGAGTAATGTTCTGAAGACAAAAGATAGGGAATCATTCTACTACAAACATGAAGATAAAAACTGAATGTTTCCTAATATATAAGAAGAAAGGTAACATTCTATATTAGAGAAAGATGGGACATTTAAAAGAACACTGATAACAAATTACAATGATTTTGTTTCCTGAAATACATAAACATGACATATGCATCTTTATGAGACAGTAAAATATGGTATGTCATAACAGGAAGTCAATCAATATTGTATTCTAATATGCACAGAAACAGTGTTTAAGAGTGATCAATTTCTTGAGTGGAAGATGCTTATTCTTTTTCAATTTCTGATTAAAGATGTAAATATATGTACCCCAGTATTTGGTCAGCTAGATTTGTTTTAGCTCTATAGGACACAACTTAAAAAAGCAAAAATTCAACATAATTTCTCTACAATGCTAAACAACAATATTGTATAATACCAGAAAACACCAAATCTACTGCATCCTTATCATAAACTTCCAATCTCATACATTTGAGATGCACACTTATTTCTTTTACTAAAAACTTTGGGTACCAAATACTTCTTACACTTTTAAAGGGCTAAATATCAAAATCTAAATGTTCATCATTAAACATTCAAAACATTTACCCTTCTCATTCTTAAGTGCATCTATTCATACTGTAATAAGATTTCTTTTTCTAGCACAATATGAACATCTTGGTGTTATGAAAAACTGCACGCTCCATCATGTGGAGGACACATTTAGATACTTATCTTTTGTATGTGAATAACATTTTCTACATCAGAAAATGACTACAAGCAGAATCTTACAAAGAAAAAAAAAAATCACCTTTATAATCTCCATGGGTGATTTCTTCCTGTGTGGAGCCCTGATGGGAGATAAAAGGAGCTCTTCCTTTTCAGGTGTGGACACATTGGCCTGTGGTGAGGGTCCTAAGGGGGGTACTGGGTGATAGGTGTAGCCAATGTTCAGGTGAAGCTCTGGCACCTGCCAGCAATCAACCCAACCAGCACTGCAATAAAATAATTCACTTCTGAAGTCATGCTTTAATGCAGAATACCCTTTGATTAAAGAGTCCTAAAAGACTGATCATTCATTCATTCAAGCAGTGGATGAAGGACTGATGTCTGAAAAGCAGCATACCAGAAGTTCCTTAAACTATTAGAGTTCTGTTCAATACGCAGGCCAACTGTTTTCATAAATACTCAGGGCCTAGTTGCAAATATAGTATAAGCAACATCAAATTGGTGATGTGCATGATAATGTGATGAGATTAGGAGACCACAACAGAGTTAAGCCAAGCAGAGTTGCTCTAATGAGACCAAAAACTGCAAACTATGAAGTAAAAAGATGATAGATTTACAGATTTCTTTGTAACTTTCTGTGAAATAATGAACGCAGTTAAACTCTAGCAAATGTTATGGGTGAAGATTTCATTAGCAGAGGAGATGCTTTACAAGACAGACAATAATGAAGGTGATGCATGCTCCTACCAAGAAATAACCATAAACAAATGGAGTAACCCTTGAGCTACAGTACAGCTAAATAAAATTTTCAACATGAATCTCATAGATGGCAAAACTTATGATAAAAGAAATGTAATGTGACTGGCAAATCTATCTTACCTTGCAAAGTCTGTGTTTCAGATCAATACCTCTGGTGTGTTATGATGGAATGCACATGGAATGCACATGTGCTTGAATTAATGATAAAGTTAGATGATCCAAGGAATTTCATTTCTTTTTACTAGAAGACCAAATCTGACAAGAAAGCAATTCTAATAATTCTGCGGTACTTCTCTCTTCCTATATTTACCTAAACAGCTAAAGTTATTGCATTTGTTACAAAACTTTAGTCCATTTCACAGTACTAAAAATTTTCAGAAAAATGCAACTACCTAGCATAAAAATATTCAATTCAGCGGGGCAAAGAATAAACATCTGTTTCTTAGAATTATAAAAGATTAAACTGTACCTGAGTTTGCAGAATTTCCGCCATTTATCATTGGAAAATGCCTGTTTGGGTCTATCCTCTCTATCCACCAATTTAGCATTGCGATCAAGGGCTGTAATAATGTTACGTGATGTATTAGATGGTGGAAGGTACAAGCTTAAATCCACAGTTTCAGCCTGAAAACACAGAAACACTATGTGAATACCGAAGAGAATACATATCTCAACTTCAAATATTTTCCTACACTAATCATTAAAGAAGAATCACCAATTAGATGGGTAAATGACAGAGAAGAGAACCTTGATCAGCTATGACTTTTGGACAATCTTGTAAAGAAAAGGAAACACAGGTATTATGAAAACATACTCATGAGTGATTTAGAGAGATCCTGAATTACCCATTTCTTTACAGTCACTCATCTAATGACTGACAAAATTTTCCTCAAAAACTGTATGCAGTCACTTTGTTTTCCGTTGTGCATCTTCAATGAATAAAGTATAACATGATGTTAAATAAAAGTAGTCAGGTGAGACTTTTCTGTGCCAAGACTAAGCAGACTTGAAAGACTAACACAACCAACTTGCAAGGCAAGGCCCTATGGAGGAATACTACAAATCTTATAACACACAACTGCTTTTACAGCTTCCATGAGGTAACATCAGGAGCAAAGAACATTATCACAAATAACTTATATAAATACAAAAATAATAACAATTCTTATATGAAAATATTACACATGTCAGCAAGAGACTGAGTGTGAATAAATGTTGCCTTTTTGTCTGTTTTCCTGGTGCTACCTCACTGAATCAGGGGGTAGCAATGCTGTTTCCTGTGGGGCGGGGTAGCGTCAGGAATGGATGAAGGTAAGCAAGCATGAATACGTACATATGTACATATGTATATGTCTGTATATGTGTAGGTAAATGTGTATATTTTGATATGAATATGTACATGTATGCATATGTGTGTGTATGGGTGTTTATGTATATATATATGTATATGAGTGGGTGGGCTATTCTTTGTCTGTTTCCTGGCACTACCTCATTGACGCGATGACAAGATAATGCAGAAAGATGCGTTTAGAGAGCATTATGAGACTCTGTGCTTTCAGAATAAAAACTGAAGATGGAATGGTGTTACACTTACATAGAAACATAAAGAAATCTAACAATGAAAATCATCCAGAAGAATTATACACTAGTCACAATGAACATCACATGGCTAAAACAATCAAGACTGTAAAAGACATACCTAAAATTAAGGTGAGAGAGTTTAATGTGATATCAACAATAGTGGATGATATACTGTAAAGCTTAAAAAACTTGAATCAGAAAAAATATTGACTGAAAATTACCAAACATAAAGAGAATGCAAGTTGAAAATAAGGTTAGAGAACTGAGTGTATTTCAGAGTATGTTAAGAAACAAAAATAAGGTGAATAAATACTAAGACTGATATGCAATATAAAAACAATATTGTGTAAATGAAAGCATAACAATATAGATTACATACCAGTATTGCAAACTTGAGGAGAACTGTCTCTGGCAGAAAGTCAATAAATGGAAGAGTGAACTTCAATTCGAACAGCTCTCCACAGAAGGCAACATGAGCTACAGGAGGAAAAATCAGCGTGAAAAATATGACAGACATGATAAACAGTGATATTCAGAAAGGATATTATAAAATTAACAAAATTAATTACAAGTGGAAAAGCTACTGTCAGCAATTACACCAAGATGTTATAATGAGCTGAAAAGGAATCTTAAAGGTGCAAGCATAAGAGAGGTGGATAAACATGAATAATCAAGCCAAACATATCAAATGGAGCTTTCTAAGACAACATGTGCATGCTCAATGAACAGGTCTTGTAATAACAGTTGTCTGGACAACAACCACACAAATTACTGTATACAGTTGTATAATTAACTAAAGCATAAAACTACTACATGAAATATACCACCGTAAAGATATTATATTTTGAAACACTTCCTTTTCTCTTCTTAGCATATGATTACTACTGGGATTTGACAGACAAAACCACTGTCAAATTATGAAAAATTTCTACCACATTATTTTTCTGGAAAACAAAAAAAAAATGGCAATAAATTTAAGCTGGCAATTCTATTTTTTGTTCTATCATGAATTACATATCATACCATCCTATTAACATCATTTCTGTTTGTTCCACTTCTCTCAGAGTTTTTGTCTCATTCCCTTTAGTATTCACTGCCTCAGTTTACCAAGGCAATGCAATCTTCTTCACACATTATTTCTCATGCTGCAAGCAACTGGTAAATCCTGTATTTATGTGAGAAACAACCTCATAAACATTCATCCCCCCAAGTAAATAGGTTGAAGCTGCGGTATAGTCCCCAACAATTCACAGCATAAAGAAATGGCATCAGTCTGGGGATATTCGGCATGCATCATCCTGGTCAGAATAAGGAAACTGGCATAAACACGACACAGTGACATAAAATTTTCTTTCTTCCATACCTGTTCGCCATTTCCCGTCTTGACAAGGTAGCAACAGAAACAGATGATAAGAGCTTTAGAGGAAAAATCCATGCTTGGCTCCTTCCTCTATTCCTTCTTTTGGAAAGTAATATCCAATGGGGCAATATGTACATGACATAAGAGCATGGTGGGGTGACAGCAATGTACTGCTGAACCATGGTGAAACAAAATGTAAGTTACTATAGTTGGTGTATGCACATGATACTGTTCTCTGAGATGAATTAGAGAAGGAGTCAAGACAAAATGGTGAATAACTTTGATGATGAAGGTAAGAGGAAGATACTGACAGCAAATGTGATTAATAGCATAGTTTCAGTTTCTGAAACAGATGGAATGTCCCAGCATAAAATATTTAAATGGTATATTATAGAAGATGCAGATGAATTTAGGTAACTGGGAGTCCCATTCAGTAAGGCTGGTTAAGAGAATGGTGAAGATAAAAGAAAAAGATTTTGAAAGAAAGATGGAGGTGCAATGAGAGCTCTGGTAAAAACTTTGCTGCATGAATGTGAAGTCCAAGTTCACATATGTCAGGGTAGGTAAAAAAAAAAAAAAAATCAACAGTAAGGATGGATAACTTATGTCCTATAATTGGAATTTGAGGGATGGATATGTGGTGTCTAGAAATCATTACAAATGCATATGGATGAAAGTCTTTACGGATAGTATGGTCATGCAAAATGTATGGCAGATGACAAACTGATCAGGAAAACACATGGTAGGACAGTTTATGTACAAGAAGAGGAAGATCATGGATGATATAGACAGATGAAGTATGAGAACTAATCAGAGTCAGAGGTATTCCAAGTGATGTCAGAGGGATAGCTTGAAATCAGATAAAAAGGAATGCATTGTTTGTGGAGGCAGTACAAATGGAAACTTTGGCCTTACCTGATGGGTCAACCTAGTTCGTAAAGTTAAAAATAGCAAGTATTTATTCTAGCTCAAAAATCCATCGTTCACATTAACATATCTGACATAGGTTGAAGAAGTATTTGAGTAAACTTATATGCTGTAGCCACCTGATCCACCCTAGAGAATTGGACATGGATTGATAATATCAACCTGTATAGCCAGGTTAGTGGCCAATGGCATGCAAATAACTAGTCTCTTTTGTATAAGAGCAAGCTGTTCACTGTATGGACAAATGAGTATAAACACTTACATACTATGGCATACAGAAAAACATCATGCATGAGAAATTGTTATGCAGCACGATAAGGCATATCAAACACCAAATGACAGGTAAAGACTTTACATATCTCCACAAGACCTACCATTAGCCTGATGCTGTGAAGAACAGTCCACCCAGTTATAACCATTAGCTAGTGTTACAAGTTCAAACTGTTGAAGCTTGAGGCTAAAGTTCCATGAATATGGCACAAAATGCAGTAGGTCTGGGGGCACACGGGAGGACCAGTCCTCAATTAAGTCTGAAAGTAAAATGAAGGCCCCATGAGACATGATAATTAATACATTAGTAGCTACACAATCAAATATCCAAACTGAAATGAATTATCATAGAAAATCCTTTGTTGTTAACAAGGTATATGAATACAGAATGAAATGTACTCTTCCAGCTCTGAGGAAGAGCATATACATACCTCAAATGATGCAGGTAAGACCCGTCACTCCTATATAAGACTGGGTCCCAAACAATTTGGCGCTATCTAAGTGTTACATTACTCCAACAAGCTTTTACATTTCAGAATTGTAATGAATACCTCTCCATAAGTTCTCTCATTCTTGCTTAAGAAAGTTTGGCCTAAACTTTGAAAAACTGAAAAGCTGCAAAGATCCTGTATCTCTTTCTATATCCTTTGTACCCTTGACAACTGTATGACAGTGTGGTTATGGCTATACTTTCTCCTGGTCTCAAAGTATCAGCACAATTTTTAACAATTACAAACTCAGGCTCATCTTCCTGAAATAAATACTTATAATCTCCCATACATTTTCCTATCACTCAGTATGTCTATCCCACCTCATTACCCCAACTGTTACTAAATCTACTGCTTCCTTCTGACACTTTTATGCCTATCCCTATGTTTTCTTATTCTTTACTGCATTCACTCTCTGAACTCCATATCCACTAATACAGAAATCCTTTTCAGTCAACTGCACCAAGCATTTCATACTTTCATTAAAGCTCTAAGTCTACTTTTAAGTGAAAATTTTGAAATGTACATCATCATCCATTCCATCAATCCAGCAGAATAACTCCATATGTAGCTAAATTTAGGAAATTTTCAACTCATCATTCAAGTGACTTTTTTTATAACAATTCTATTTTCTGTAACAACCATTTGGTTACTATTTTCATTCACATTCAGTAATCAGTAATTTTCTTTTGTAAACCTCCAAAACTCATAATTTGTGACCTGCAAATTATAATGGTTAAAATCAAAGGAAGCTAAGTTTTTGAAAAACAAAAGCTAAAGCCAGCTTTATGGCTTACTATATACAAGACTCTAAAATCAACTCATCAAGGCTACTTGAAGTGTTTCTTCCACCAATAATGTAATTAAAATGATCAATGTAAGCCAGAGTATAAAATTACAATATATGTGCCACCTACCCTCCCTGGCAACTAATACAAGAAACTGTATAATAAGACATTGAGTGCAATACTGCATAATGTTTTAGGTGTAGACTTCAAAACATGAGGAAATAATTTAGGTTTTTCATTCTGAAATAGCAAAGGGTACATCTACACCGACATACGAGCAAAACGTACCCTCTGAAACCTGTCAAGAGCAGAAAATATGTATGGCTTAATCCACACAAGACTGCAGAAAATACGTATGGCTTAATCCACACAAGACTACAAGTATTAATGACAGTAATAAGTATGTGAGTCAAACTTACCTTGGAAGAATTCTTTATGAGAATACAGAAAGTGGTAAGTAGCCTTGCTGCTGCTGAACTGCAAATTCCATGTTTGGTGATGGTTCCACACTCGAGGGTAATGGATGCTCACTCCATAGTCTAATGTCTCTGCCTCCAGGAGGTTACGATACTGTGAAAAGGTTATATTTTTGTAAACCGTCACTTTCTGAAGGCTTCTGCACTATTACACTTTAATAAAACAATTTCAGAACTGGAAATCATGCTTATATGTCAGATCCTACAGATTTAATAATCTTACACTGGTTTCCAGTTTAAACAATCAAACCCATGTAAGCCAACCTTGGTGTGACATTTAGGCATTTAATTCTCGGCATGCCATGGCCATTTAAATGTATTATGTACTCTATGACCTGTCCTGTCATTCTCTTGTTCCATTTTCATCTGCTCAACTTGCAGAGTGCATTTTCCCTAATATCATAAAGATCACATCTGGTCTACCAATGTGCCCAAATGTGATATTTTGTAGATCTCAAAATATCTTTTATGTACAATGCAAAGTAAGGCATGGTCTGGATGGGGTGCACATGCACTATTCTTCCTACATGTTCTCCTTTGGGTATCTGAGCTTGTGGATATTTCTGCATGCTCATAAGAGTTACAAGTGACATCTTACATCTTTACATGCCTTTAGTCAGTAAAAGAACCTGTGATTCTTTCAGAGCATACAGTGTATGACGTTATGACTTTACCAATCAACAATGTTCCATAGAAAGTTAAAGACAAAAAGGTTAAAAGATGTTGAATAGGTTGGTAACTATATTTCTTAACACTCTGAGTGCTGTCCAAAATGGGAATTAGTTTGTCTTGAAACAAAACTGATTTTCTGTCATAAATGAATGAATTGCAGATTATTACATCAATTTTCTCTTCCAAAGTGGGCAAATCTAGAGCTTCTAGCCTTTCCCTGTACCTAATCTCTCTTTAGTCTGGTACCATCTTTGTTGCCCTCCTTTGGCTCAAATGACCTGAAAGGCTATAGCATTTGATTACCTAAAAGCAAATGGGCTAAAAGTGTCAAAGAGAAGATAACTGTTAAACAGAAGGCATTTATTTCTTGTAGTGCTTAAAGTCCTTATGCAAGTCATGGTTGATGCAAAACAACATGCTGTCTCAGAAAATGAAAAAATAGCAACAAAATAAAGAAAATGATCTACAGGAAAATGTCTCTCATTGACAACTCTTACCTGAAGACTGGTTGAAGCATCCACATGAAAAAGTTGTCCATTTATCTTAGTTATGTAGCCATCTTGATTAACTGTCCATGGAAGTGTCATCTCAAAGTATGACCCACGTTGCACAGTCATGTGGACTGCATTGGTCTCTTTCTCCTGCAACATGAAGTGTCATCAGCATTTCATCAATTTCCAAAATGGGAAAGAAAATGAAAGCGATGAGGACTACTGACTAAAAAAGTTTTGTAAAATCACTTATGGACCACAGTGAAAACTCTGCCAAATAAAAGTAAAAAATAATACCTTTGAGAAAAGTATATCAATAGTGGCTTCAGTAAGTATGCTAAGGCGCACATCAAACTGGTGAACCTGTCGCAATTCCCCTGGAACTGGAGCATTAGGCAGCTGTGGAAGAAGAGAAAGAAAAATTCACTATTTCTCATTAAAAAGCACTACAAGCATTATGTAAAAGAACATACAGTACTGTAAAGTCATCTAATCACTTAAACGTTGAAAATAAAATACCACAACACAGCTTGGGCAATTTCTTATGGTACCAAATAAGAATGATAGAATTAAAATTAAAACAAGAATGCAGACAATAACTAAACTACAAAAGTTGTACAATCCTGACTCATGGGCGTTAAACTGATGCAAAAAATCTTATGCCCTGTCGGGACTGTTGATCTTACTTCTGTCTCTTTAAGAATTAGCTAACAGACTGGACTTTATACCTTTTCCTTACATACACCATGAAACAATCCTTTCTTTAAAACCTCTGGTCTTCGAGCTCCATTACCACTTACTCTTTATACCATACCAAACACTCTGAGCCAATTATATCTTTATTCTACAGCTTTGTGTTTCATCTAAGGTTTGGCTTTGTTAGAAACTTGTTGCTGCCACAACTGAAGGAGAGCATTTTATTCAACCAGTCCAGGCAGAGTTAGCACAGTCACCCTTCTTCAGTATAGACTGTATCAGTGCATGCTTCTCATATGATAGATAAATTTTGGTTTTTAGAAACAAATCAAGCAGATTAATATGGAAGAATACCAATCGTTAAGAGTACACTGACTTTCAAAGTTCAAAATGAAGTTTACTGTACTTTCCCAGGCACCAAAGTGATGAGAACTTTCAATGCTCAGGACCAGTTATTCCCAAAGTCTACTGTTTCCAATCAACTTAACCCAAAATTTCATTTTTCAAGAGCAAAATATTACTAATTGGGACAAACTCAACATGGTGTATTTCAATGTCCATATCAAAGTTATATCCAAAACATCTCCTATGGCTTTGTTATCATCATTTTGTCTCACCTTCACTGTCTGATAATCCTGTGGGAAGAAGAACCGGAACAGCTGCTCTCGCTGATGATCAGCCCATGGCCCATAGCTAAGATTGGTGCCCTTTGCACACTTGATATCCAAACCCCACACAGGTGCTGGAGCTGTTACCACATCTCCATTTGGCAGTCGCACTGTCTGCATGCAATCAAACATTTACTATCAGTAAATCAGTACCTTGGACCTGTACTCAATTATGTCTTGAATCATGCCTCAGTAACAATAAGTTCCCACGATGAATTCTCCTCCTCAACTGCATATCCACTTCCCAGAAGACAAAATACTCATACAGAGAATATCTGTGTGAGGTACTGTACAAAAACATACTTTCCTGTCCCCTCTAGCATCCTAAACAATAGTTGAAAGAAAAACCTCAGAATTCTAAACTTAACAACAAAAAAAGAAAAAAGATAAGCAAATTGAGAAAACTGCTTATCAACATAATTAGACCTTGACCATAAACAACAGGACTGATAGAAATTAATTTTCCCTCATATTCTTGTGAAAGTTTCTCTCACAAATGTCTAACCTGAAAGATACTCTTTACCAGTCATAAAAATAAAAAAAAAAAAATCTGTCATTCCAAAAACTTGGATACTGTAACCAGCATGGGCTGAAATCTCAGCTGGCAGATGGCCGAAGTTATTCAAAGTCTGAGCATCACCCTCTTGCTAGGAATCTTGTTAGAACCTGTAGAACATTTTGTGGTGTATTTACTAGTTTAAGACGCACACTTTTGGAAAAGCTTTGAAACACCTCAAGAGAAATTTGTAACCCTCATTTTCGACTACTTAATGAGCTGAAACTAAGAAGCAAACAGTTCCTAATTTTTCAATACCTGAATTACAATATACTTCAGTGCCTATCAATGATCAAATATTCCTGTTAAACTATGGACCTAAATGGCTTGCAATATCTTTAGTTATTCCATAAATAAGAGCAATAAACTTGTCATATCTAGGCTGTGGGTGAAATGTGTACTTTTTCATTAAATCTGGAGAAGCATTTTTTGTGCTTCATGATTCAGAAGAGCAAGAAAGGGATAGGGCTCACCTGAGGGTGTTCTGGTACAAGTCCTGGTTCATCCATGTAGTAGTATAACTGAACTAAGCTGGAGGACATGACCACAAACCCTTCACCCATATACCGTGGTGGTTCATCTAACACGCCTGTGTATTTTGGGCTTGGAGCAAGGATGACCTAGTTGAAGAAATTCTTTTACCATTTTGTAGAGATCATTTAAAGACATGGAAAAGTACAAGGAAAACTAAAGGTAGTAGGACAAAGAAAAAACATTAAATGGTGTGGGAGGCAAGTTGTTAGAAGCAGTGAAAAGTTTTTATCGAGGATGTAAGGCATGTGTACGTGTAGGAAGAGAGGAAAGTGATTGGTTCTCAGTGAATGTAGGACTGTGGCAGGGGTGTGTGATGTCTCCATGGTTGTTTAATTTGTTTATGGATGGGGTTGTTAGGGAGGTGAATGCAAGAGTTTTGGAAAGAGGGCCAAGTATGAAGTCTGTTGGGGATGAGAGAGCTTGGGAAGTGAGTCAGTTGTTGTTCGCTGATGATACAGCGCTGGTGGCTGATTCATGTGAGAAACTGCAGAAGCTGGTGACTGAGTTTGGTAAAGTGTGTGAAAGAAGAAAGTTAAGAGTAAATGTGAATAAGAGCAAGGTTATTAGGTACAGTAGGGTTGAGGGTCAAGTCAATTGGGAGGTAAGTTTGAATGGAGAAAAACTGGAGGAAGTAAAGTGTTTTAGATATCTGGGAGTGGATCTGGCAGCGGATGGAACCATGGAAGCGGAAGTGGATCATAGGGTGGGGGAGGGGGCGAAAATCCTGGGAGCCTTGAAGAATGTGTGGAAGTCGAGAACATTATCTCCGAAAGCAAAAATGGGTATGTTTGAAGGAATAGTGGTTCCAACAATGTTGTATGGTTGCGAGGCATAGGCTATGGATAGAGTTGTGCGCAGGAGGATGGATGTGCTGGAAATGAGATGTTTGAGGACAATATGTGGTGTGAGGTGGTTTGATCGAGTAAGTAACGTAAGGGTAAGAGAGGTGTGTGGAAATAAAAAGAGTGTGGTTGAGAGAGCAGAAGAGGGTGTTTTGAAATGGTTTGGGCACATGGAGAGAATGAGTGAGGAGATTGACCAAGAGGATATATGTGTCGGAGGTGGAGGGAACGAGGAGAAGTGGGAGACCAAATTGGAGGTGGAAAGATGGAGTGAAAAAGATTTTGTGTGATCGGGGCCTGAACATGCAGGAGGGTGAAAGGAGGGCAAGGAATAGAGTGAATTGGATCGATGTGGTATACCGGGGTTGACGTGCTGTCAGTGGATTGAATCCGGGCATGTGAAGCGTCTGGGGTAAACCATGGAAAGCTGTGTAGGTATGTATATTTGCGTGTGTGGACGTATGTATATACATGTGTATGGGGGGGGGGGGTTGGGCCATTTCTTTTGTCTGTTTCCTTGCGCTACCTCGCAAACGCGGGAGACAGCGACAAAGTATAATAAATATAAATATAAATATAATATTTATATATATTTGGATATATATATATATATATGTAGGTTTGCGGCAGGGGTGTGTGATGTCTCCATGGTTGTTTAATTTGTTTATGGATGGGGTTGTAAGGGAGGTAAATGCAAGAGTCCTGGAAAGAGGGGCAAGTATGAAGTCTGTTGGGGATGAGAGAGCTTGGGAAGTGAGTCAGTTGTTGTTCGCTGATGATACAGCGCTGGTGGCTGATTCATGTGAGAAACTGCAGAAGCTGGTGACTGAGTTTGGTAAAGTGTGTGGAAGAAGAAAGTTGAGAGTAAATGTGAATAAGAGCAAGGTTATTAGGTACAGTAGGGGTGAGGGTCAAGTCAATTGGGAGGTGAGTTTGAATGGAGAAAAACTGGAGGAAGTGAAGTGTTTTAGATATCTGGGAGTGGATCTGTCAGCGGATGGAACCATGGAAACGGAAGTGGATCATAGGGTGGGGGAGGGGGCGAAAATTTTGGGAGCCTTGAAAAATGTGTGGAAGTCGAGAACACTATCTCGGAAAGCAAAAATGGGTATGTTTGAGGGAATAGTGGTTCCAACAATGTTGTATGGTTGCGAGGCGTGGGCTATGGATAGAGATGTGCGCAGGAGGATGGATGTGCTGGAAATGAGATGTTTGAGGACAATGTGTGGTGTGAGGTGGTTTGATCGAGTAAGTAACGTAAGGGTAAGAGAGATGTGTGGAAATAAAAAGAGCGTGGTTGAGAGAGCAGAAGAGGGTGTTTTGAAATGGTTTGGGCACATGGAGAGAATGAGTGAGGAGAGATTGACCAAGAGGATATATGTGTCGGAGGTGGAGGGAACGAGGAGAAGAGGGAGACCAAATTGGAGGTGGAAAGATGGAGTGAAAAAGATTTTGTGTGATCGGGGCCTGAACATGCAGGAGGGTGAAAGGAGGGCAAGAAATAGAGTGAATTGGAGTCATGTGGTATACAGGGGTTGACGTGCTGTCAGTGGATTGAAGCAAGGCATGTGAAGCGTCTGGGGTAAACCATGGAAAGCTGTGTAGGTATGTATATTTGCGTGTGTGGACGTGTGTATGTACATGTGTATGGGGGGGGGGGGGTTGGGCCATTTCTTTCGTCTGTTTCCTTGCGCTACCTCGCAAACGCGGGAGACAGCGACAAAGTATAAAAAAAAAAAAAAAAAAAAAAAAAAAAATATATATATATATATATATATATATATATATATATATATATATATATATATATATCCATTTGCTTTTCTAAGTATTTCTCACATACATTCTTCAAAGCAAACACCTGATCCACACATCCTCTACCACTTCTGAAACCGCACTGCTCTTCCCCAATCTGATGCTCTGTACATGCCTTCACCCTCTCGATCAATACCCTCCCATATAATTTACCAGGAATACTCAACAAACTTATACCTCTGTAATTTGAGCACTCACTCTTATCCCCTTTGCCTTTGTACAATGGCACTATGCACGCATTCCGCCAATCCTCAGGCACCTCACCATGAGTCATACATACATTAAATAACCTTACCAACCAGTCAACAATACAGTCACCCCCTTTTTTAATAAATTCCACTGCAATACCATCCAAACCTGCTGCCTTGCCGGCTTTCATCTTCCGCAAAGCTTTTACTACCTCTTCTCTGTTTACCAAATCATTTTCCCTAACCCTCTCACTTTGCACACCACCTCGACCAAAACACCCTATATATTTTTATATATATATATATATATATATATATATATATATATATATATATATATATATATATATATATTAGCACAATGGTATCTGGATAAGTTATACATGAACCTCACTCACACAATAAAAAAGATAATTTCATATATAAAAGACGTGACTATACCTTTAATCACAATGCAGTCATCTATTAATGAGAGTAGTGTCAGCATAGGTTAAGGATGTGAGAGTGATATTGGCAAGGTTGAAAATATCTGATCTATCCAATTAAGGGAATGGAATCAAATTATAGAAAATACATATGCAGCCAGAGAAAGATACAGAAAATATGTTCAGTGTTAAATGTAAGCAGGTTCTTATAGAAATGAGCATATAATATGTGAAGTATCAGTAACCAAAAAGTATTACAGTACTGCAGCTCATGCTTGTGAAGATATGGAGCAACCACTGTAGGTGAACCTGTTGCAACGATAGATAAAACAATCCTAATATGTTTCAACTATAAAGTAAGAGAGTAGTGCCAACATAAATGAGTGTAAAGGTATGCAATAACTGTAATATACAAAAAAGAGACTAGTATGAATAAATGAAAAAAGATCCATGGGTGATGATGTCCATAGTATGTTAGAATCACAAGTACGGCTGATTACGTGAAGCTGAGAATGCATGGAAGAGAAAGTAAGATGTCAAGTAATCACAGTGTGTGACAGGTGTAAGTATTGATAAATGTCTAATATACTATGTACCCACAATGTGCAACAGATGTAAAATTGGATGAGTGCATAAATATGTGCATAAATCAAGTAAGGTAGAGGTAAGTTTGAAAATTAGGGTGCAGACTGCAGTAACAATAATGTGTAGGATGGGTACAAGTATGAACATATCTTAACAATGTAAAAAAGCTGACAACAGAAGACATACCCTGAAGTTCTCAGCTTTTGATATGAAGACCTGCATGAAACAGTCTAGGGAACAAGCTGCAGGCTTGGTTGTATAACAACATTCAGCCTTGTCAGTTGTCAGGAGAAGTGTTGATGCTACCAGACGGTTACCAAACACAAATCTAGCCTGAAAACACACCAACCGTTAGACAAAAAATAAACAACATGTTATTCATGAAAGTGCACCCATTTCTACTGTCATAAAACAAACAAGGCCAGCATATGCTCATTCAAGGGGTTCAATGAACTTACAGCAACCTAACCAGGTCTAAAATGTCATGACAGAGTTCTGGTGGTACCTAACAACCATGTTGTATTTCTATTTCAGAACCTGGCAAAGCTCAATAGGAATGAAATGCAACATATACTACATGTTCAGCTAGACAGATGCTCATTATCATTTCAACAAATTAATTCAAAAGCATTATCAAGTTTTTTTTTATAATTATTTTGAGATAAAAAAGTAATTTTTGGTCTTCATTTCAGGGGATTGAAGAATTCTAAGGAAAACACTACTATGATGTCAGTCTCTTCTTTACAATAATGTATATCTCTCCCTTACAATAATGTATATACATTAACACTAATTAGGGAGAATAAAAAGATGTTTTGGAAGGAGGTAAATAAAGTATGTAAGACAAGGGAGCAAATAGGAACTTCAGTGAAGGGGGATAATGGGGAGGAGATAACAAGTAGTGGTGATGTGAGAAGGAGATGGAGTGAGTATTTTGAAGGTTTGTTGAATGTGTTTGATGATAGAGTGGCAGATATAGGGTGTTTTGGTCGAGGTGGTATGCAAAGTGAGAGGGTTAGGGAAAATGATTTGGTAAACAGAGAAGAGGGAGTAAAAGCTTTGCGGAAGATGAAAGCCAGCAAGGCAGCGGGTTTGGATGGTATTGCAGTGGAATTGATTAAAGAAGGGGGTGACTGTATTGTTGACTGGTTGGTAAGGTTATTTAATGTATGTATGATTCATGGTGAGGTGCCTGAGGATTGGCGGAATGCTTGCATAGTTCCATTGTACAAAGGCAAAGGGGATACGAGTGAGTGCTCAAATTACAGAGGTATAAGTTTGTTGAGTATTCCTGGGAAATTATATGGGAGGGTATTGATTGAGAGGGTGAAGGCATGTACAGAGCATCAGATTGGGGAAGAGCAGTGTGGTTTCAGAAGTGGTAGAGGATGTGTGGATCAGGTGTTTGCTTTGAAGAACGTACGTGAGAAATACTTAGAAAAGCAAATGGATTTGTATGTAGCATTTATGGATCTGGAGAAGGCATATGATAGGGTTGATAGAGATGCTCTGTGGAAGGTAGTAAGAATATATGGTGTGGGAGGCAAGTTGTTAGAAGCAGTGAAAAGTTTTTATCGAGGGTGTAAGGCATGTGTACGTGTAGGAAGAGAGGAAAGTGATTGGTTCTCAGTGAATGTAGGTTTGTGGCAGGGGTGTGTGATGTCTCCATGGTTGTTTAATTTGTTTATGGATGGGGTTGTGAGGGAGGTGAATGCAAGAGTTTTGGAAAGAGGGGCAAGTATGCAGTCTGTTGTGGATGAGAGAGCTTGGGAAGTGAGTCAGTTGTTGTTCGCTGATGATACAGTGCGCTGGTGGCTGATTCATGTGAGAAACTGCATAAGCTGGTGATTAAGTTTGGTAAGGTGTGTGAAAGAAGAAAGTTGAGAGTAAATGTGAATAAGAGCAAGGTTATTAGATACAGTAGGGTTGAGGGTCCAGTCAATTGGGAGGTAAGTTTGAATGGAGAAAAACTGGAGGAAGTGAAGTGTTTTAGATATCTGGGAGTGGATTTGGCAGCAGATGGAACCATGGAAGTGGAAGTGAATCATAGGGTGGAGGAGGGGGCGAAAATTCTGGGAGCCTTGAAAAATGTGTGGAAGTTGAGAACATTATCTCGGAAAGCAAAAATGGGTATGTTTGAAGGAATAGTGGTTCCAACAATGTTGTATGGTTGCAAGGCGCAGGCTATGGATAGAGTTGTGTGGAGGAGGGTGGATGTGCTGGAAATGAGATGCTTGAGGACAATATGTGGTGTGAGGTGGTTTGACCGAGTAAGTAATGTAAGGGTAAGAGAGATGTGTGGTAATAAAAAGAGTGTGGTTGAGAGAGCAGAAGAGGGTGCTTTGAAATGGTTTGGTCACATGGAGAGAATGAGTGAGGAAAGATTGACCAAGAGGATATGTGTGTCAGAGGTGGGGGGAATGAGGGGAAGTGGGAGACCAAATTGGAAGTGGAAAGATGGAGTGAAAAAGATTTTGAGTGATCAGGGCCTGAACATGCAGGAGGGTGAAAAGCATGCAAGGAATAGAGTGAATTGGAACGATGTGGTATACCAGGGTTGACGTGCTGTCAGTGGATTGAACCAGGGCATGTGAAGCGTCTGGGGCAAACCATTGAAAGTTCTGTGGGGCATGGATGTGGAAAGGGAGCTGTGGTTTCGGTGCATTATTACATGACAGCTAGAGATTGAGTGTGAACGAATGGGGCCTTTGTTGTCTTTTCCTAGCGCTACCTCGCACACATGAGGGGGGAGGGGGTTGTTTTCCATGTGTGGCAGGGTGGCGATGGGAATGAATAAAGGCAGACAGTATGCATTATGTACATGTGTATATATGTATATGTCTGTGTGTGTATATATATATGTATACGTTGAGATGTATAGGTATATATTTTTGCGTGTGTGGACGTGTATGTATATACATGTGTATGTGAGTGGGTTGGGCCATTTCTTTTGTCTGTTTCCTTGCGCTACCTCGCTAACGCGGACGACAGCGACAAAGCAAAATAAATAAATACTAATTAGTCCATGAAAAGATGTGATATCTCCCTTTTTTAGTTTTGTGTCCGCTATTGGCAAGTTCACAAGATCTGCCTTAATCTTCAAAACTGTAGGCTGGTTAAAGATAGTGTTCAAAGTGCATCCCAATAGACTTGAGTGCTGTTGACCATATTCAGTAAATAGATCATCCTTCAGGGTAGCAAGATGCTCAATTGTAGTACAACTGCACCCACTCCTTCTAAGCTCAAGCTCTGTCTCAAGAAAGTTACCCCAGGATAACCATATACGAGTTGTCCCCCAAAACAAAAGAAGCCATAAAATATATGGGAAATTAGAGATAGTAACTTCATGCTAGCAGCAAACCTATCAAAGTCCTTACACTCAACATCCGTTACGACTCTGTACATGAGGATAAATGAA
Organism: Panulirus ornatus; assembly: GCF_036320965.1. Classification (NCBI taxonomy): domain Eukaryota; kingdom Metazoa; phylum Arthropoda; class Malacostraca; order Decapoda; family Palinuridae; genus Panulirus; species Panulirus ornatus. The sequence continues at coordinate 4,552,399 of NC_092282.1, forward strand.
CCCCTGAAATGCTCAACTGATAACCTGTAATTTAGTTGCTTAAAGGGAAATTTCCTCACTCTGAGTCAATCTCAAGTTTACTGTAGAAACTGCCATATCATTTCAAACTATAAAGCATTTTCTTAAGATTATGTAGCACAAACAACTAAAAAAAATTACAAATCCTGATTACTGTTTATGTATCATTCTAATAAATGCTGTGAATTCGAATTCCTTGAAATTGCCCAAACTACCAAGTACTTTTTACAATACAACATCGAAGCACTCATGATTATCAAACGATGCATATGAAAGAAGAAAAAGAATCAGCAATACAGCATAAATCTCATGTGGGTGTAATGGCTCTTTCCCTTCTCTACAAAAGGCTTTAGAAAGTAATAAAGTGAACAAAGCTAAATGAGAGAAATGAAATGGAAACTTCACATATACTGGAAAAATGGTGTTACTATTACTCCCTGTTGTTAACTGGGAAAGTTGGAGAAATATGAAAACTGTTTCCCATGTTGAGGGATCAATGTTACCAAATACCCTAGGAACCTAAAAAAAAATTCACTTAAAGATGAAACCCATTTCTATTTTTGGAAATTCCTAATATAACCATACAATCAAAATAGATGCAAACATTCAAATATTCCATCAATACAACGAATGTCCTGAAAAAATGGATAGGAAAGAGAAATAATAAACTATTGTTTAGGTTCATTACAGGAAGCTTCATGGAAGCAGCAAATTCCTCTGACATTTTAACATAAGAGAGAACTTTAAAACAGAATATTTAACCGGAGGCAATAACAGCTCACCATGTTGAGGTCAATCTTGATCACAGGTATGAGATCTCTCCAGTCATGCCAGAAGGACATATCACGAGTTTGACTCTGTGTCTCTTGAGCTTCTCCATCTTCCTTACACTTTGCTAACTTGCCTCCAACACCAAGCTGATTCTCTAATCCAAAAGTTTTTTCTAATCTTCCATAAAGTTGTGATCGGTTGTATATGTGTAGTTCTGGCCCATTAAGCTCAATCCACACTCGATGGTCACAGTGAGACATATCTGAAATTGAAAAGTCATAATAACAAAGAACCTGCAACGTCTTGTACAGGCAACCTAAGTATATGGAGAAAAGCTTGACATCTTGTACAGGCAACCTAAGTATATGGAGAAAAGCTTGACAATCAAAAGAGAATAAAAAACAGTACATATTGTACCTTAAAGTAATTTCAGTATAAACTTAATGTAAATGGAACAAACTTGCTTTGTGTTCCACTGACACTAAAAATGTACCATATCATATGTATACCTCACACTGAATTTGGATTACATATCTTCATGCTCAACCTGGGATGAAGATGCAGTGCAGCTCTCTGATTAGCCAAGCAGTATTAGGGAACAGTTTTGACAATTAGAGGACTTAAATTAATCTTCGTTACCAAGTCAAAATCTTTCAAAATAACCCTCCTTCAGTCTACATAAACACAGCAGTTTTGCCTATATCCTGATTCATTATTACAACTATATACTTTACCACAGCTGCTATGTAGATTTCTAAGGCTAGATCGTACTAATGAGCCAGCCACCTCATTTAATATCATAAGTACTGTGAGGAAGAATAGCAACTACAAATTAGCTATAAATTGAATGTCTGCGTAGTTAACTGAAGTCAACTCTGCCTGTGGCTGCTGAGTGTTTGGTTTCTGATCACATAAAGTTATCAAAATATTGAGTAATCTGACTTCCACTTTGATGAACGTCCTCATCATCTAATTCTTAGTTCACAGGCACATATTTCGGCATTTCAGTCTTATTAGAAAAAAATCAATACACCGATATGAGTGCTTCATCTTTAATGGTTAAACTCATCAAGCTTCAAAAAACAAGCAATTTACCTTCTAATACCTTAGCAGGCATGTTCTCCAACCTCTACAAGCAGCAATAACACTATCATTGACAGCTTTGTATGAAAGGTTACCAAGGCTCAATCTAAATCTGAATCTTTTCAATAACTTCTGAGATATACACAAGCATCATTTGAAGTGTGTGTCTGTTATACTGACATAGATATTCATGCAGTATAGTAGAAAATGAAGAAATACAATAAACAGATCTGGTAAGATATGCGAGAAATCTCTCTGCACATAACTACAGTAAAGGACTAGGTCGCTCTGATAGGTACATGTAACAAAGAAGGAAAACAAAGCTTATATATAATTTACCTTCAGACAGCTCACGTTTGACATATGGAAGCCAATATCTGAACTTCAGAATCCCATCGACAATTCGGAGGCTATAGTCTTCCGTCACATACACAACATTGCGAAACATGATCTTGCCTGACAGCACAGACAATGAAAACGAGCCTAAAAACCAAAAATTTTTTCTTATAAACTGCATTTTTCTGGTAATTCAAATATATGAACATGAAAATGTGAAATGCATACCTTTAGTGTGTGAGAAGAGAAAGCTACAAATAAACATGAACAAAAATGTTGTAGGGAGATGAGACAGGATGATCTGAGTGTAAGTTTGAATGGGAAGAACCTGGAGGAAGTAGAATTCTCTTGGCATCTGGGAGTGGATGTGGCAGCAGATGAAACAATTGAGGCTGATTTGAGATATATGGTAAGAAAAGAGGCTAAGGTCCTGCAAGTATTTGGAGCATGTGGTAAAATAAGATACAATATGAAATAAAACACTGTATCATACAGTTCAGTCTTTTTCATCTGCTTTACAAATCTAGGTTTGTAGTAATAAATTAAAATGTATAAATATCAAGCTAACATAATAAATATGCATCATTATAATGCTGATAATTTTATTCAATGATAAATGCAGCAATAAATCATATATACTATGCTTCTCTATCACTATACATGTGTACCATTTATATGATCTATATCACAATTAACTATCTTTCAAGGCCTCTGCAATCGAGTAAAAATCAGGGAAATTTCAATACAGCTTATTCATGAAAACAAGGACAACTGACCGGATTATCTTAATAAGAAGAAAATATTGGGTACTGAGGGGTGAAGATAATGAATTATGGGGCCTGAAAGAAAAAACAACAAACAATCCCCAATGAAGAAACTTTCCCAAAACCGGGAAATTCTGAAATCTGGAACAAGTACTAAGGGTGCTGGGTTTGAGAGATTAGCCTTTAATGATAAAAATCAATAATGATTAACAGTTTATTTAAAAACAGTGCAGCCAAATGCTGAAAATCTTTCTTTTTTATATGTGCTTGCCTTTCCCACTTTACTGAGGCAGCTTGAGAAACTTTCACGTTTGTGTGAAAACTGTACTTTTAACACTCCTGATCTTGATTATTTGCATTTTCTCTGAAAACATACAGAATAAATACACGTATTAAAGTCACTGATTTTAAGGTTATTTAATGTATGTATGACTCATGGTGAGGTGCCTGAGGATTGGCGGAATGCGTGCATAGTGCCATTGTACAAAGGCAAAGGGGATAAGAGTGAGTGCTCAAATTACAGAGGTATAAGTTTGTTGAGTATTCCTGGTGAATTATATGGGAGGGTATTGATTGAGAGGGTGAAGGCATGTACAGAGCATCAGATTGGGGAAGAGCAGTGTGGTTTCAGAAGTGGTAGAGGATGTGTGGATCAGGTGTTTGCTTTGAAGAATGTATGTGAGAAATACTTAGAAAAGCAAATGGATTTGTATGTAGCATTTATGGATCTGGAGAAGGCATATGATAGAGTTGATAGAGATGCTCTGTGGAAGGTATTAAGAATATATGGTGTGGGAGGCAAGTTGTTAGAAGCAGTGAAAAGTTTTTATCGAGGATGTAAGGCATGTGTACGTGTAGGAAGAGAGGAAAGTGATTGGTTCTCAGTGAATGTAGGTTTGCGGCAGGGGTGTGTGATGTCTCCATGGTTGTTTAATTTGTTTATGGATGGGGTTGTTAGGGAGGTAAATGCAAGAGTCTTGGAAAGAGGGGCAAGTATGAAGTCTGTTGGGGATGAGAGAGCTTGGGAAGTGAGTCAGTTGTTGTTCGCTGATGATACAGCGCTGGTGGCGGATTCATGTGAGAAACTGCAGAAGCTGGTGACGGAGTTTGGTAAAGTGTGTGGAAGAAAAAAGTTAAGAGTAAATGTGAATAAGAGCAAGGTTATTAGGTACAGTAGGGTTGAGGGTCAAGTCAATTGGGAGGTGAGTTTGAATGGAGAAAAACTGGAGGAAGTGAAGTGTTTTAGATATCTGGGAGTGGATCTGTCAGCGGATGGAACCATGGAAGCGGAAGTGGATCATAGGGTGGGGGAGGGGGCAAAAATTTTGGGAGCCTTGAAAAATGTGTGGAAGTCGAGAACATTATCCCGGAAAGCAAAAATGGGTATGTTTGAAGGAATAGTGGTTCCAACAATGTTGTATGGTTGCGAGGCGTGGGCTATGGATAGAGTTGTGCGCAGGAGGATGGATGTGCTGGAAATGAGATGTTTGAGGACAATGTGTGGTGTGAGGTGGTCTGATCGAGTAAGTAACGTAAGGGTAAGAGAGATGTGTGGAAATAAAAAGAGCGTGGTTGAGAGAGCAGAAGAGGGTGTTTTGAAGTGGTTTGGGCACATGGAGAGAATGAGTGAGGAAAGATTGACCAAGAGGATATATGTGTCGGAGGTGGAGGGAACGAGGAGAAGAGGGAGACCAAATTGGAGGTGGAAAGATGGAGTGAAAAGGATTTTGTGTGATCGGGGCCTGAACATGCAGGAGGGTGAAAGGAGGGCAAGGAATAGAGTGAATTGGAGCGATGTGGTATACAGGGGTTGACGTGCTGTCAGTGGATTGAATCAAGGCATGTGAAGCGTCCGGGGTAAACCATGGAAAGCTGTGTAGGTATGTATATTTGCGTGTGTGGACGTATGTATGTACATGTGTATGGGGGGGGTTGGGCCATTTCTTTCGTCTGTTTCCTTGCGCTACCTCGCAAACGCGGGAGACAGCGACGAGGTATAAAAAAAAAAAAAAAAAAAAAATTAAAGTCACTGGGACAATAGCAAAGCGAGGTGTGTTAGACAGGCTGTCTTCACACAAATATTATAGGTTAAAATGTTCACAATGGTTGGTGTGAAGCTGATCTTGTTGTGTTTCTTCTATCATTATCATTTGAGGTTATTACTGGACTGCGCCTACTTGTGATTATAGGACCAGTGAAAAACCTTTCACAACTTCACTACATCAGAGCACAATTTTGTTGGAGATCTTGTCACTCCAGAGTCCAACTTTTCCCTGTTCCTGATTGTAACAGAGTGTTTAAGCAGCAGGAACCCCTGCAGAAGGGGTCCTTGAGGTATGAATAGTAATAATAATAAAAATAAAACTATATTACTAATGAACAGGATGGATCAAGTAGAAAGAGACTCACCCCCTTCCTTTCTTTAAATCTGCCAATTATCATTAAACCCCCTGAGGAGCTCTAGAAGGGAACAGGAATCAAATATAGATATACAAACAGATCGGTACTGTATGATGCATCAATCTCTTTAAAAAACCCAATATATGCTGGTTCACATCTATCCTTTTCTCATTCTCCTCAAGGTCCAAATAATTAATATACCTTTCAAACCTTTGATCATTCAAATTCTTATTCCAAAACTCTTGCTGACTGTATGTCTATTAATTTTTTTTTTTTTTTACTTATCAGCAATTTTCTTTTCTATAAAACTTACACAAGAATGTGAGCACTCACATCAACAAGCATAAGGAAGCAATGTACTCTGAGATGGACTTACCTATTGACAGGTCCCCAGTCTTTACAAATCTGCGCAGGATTGCTGTCAAAATACTCCCCTGTACACGCGAGTTGAAAAGAATGATATAGATGGACCAAGATATGGCCACCAGCAGGGAAAGAACCAGGTACCCTAGATCAAGATTATTCTGAAAAGAAGATACACAGTAGGTCAGCTACTGTTCAGACATAAAAACACAATGGAAAGACAGAATGTAGTAGTGTGCATGTGCAGTGAATGTCAACAGGGTGGAACATGGAAAGGAGTGCAAAGGCAATGGTATTTAGCCTCAAACCACTATGAACATTAAAAAGGAGGTAAAAGACATGAGCTTTTCCAAAACTAAAAGTAGTTTTCTGTAAAAACATAAAGAGAAAGCAGACAGACAAGCCTCAGCTGTCATAGTTTTGATGCAACATCACTAAAAGAGAAATGGCTTATTTCTATGAAAAAATTACAAATAAGTATAATTTCTGAATATATGGTAGTTATAAGACTATCCAAAATGTCTGTTTACTGAAGATAGAGCTTAATATCTAGCAAAATCAATCACAAGTTTCATGAGAATAATTCAAGTCTCCTATATGAATTTACTCTACTAGGAATGAGGTTTGAAGAGTTACATGGATATGTCTGTTGTCAATGAAGCTTTGATATTAGCTGCAAAGAATTACTAAAATTTGTAACTAACCAGTTCTACAAGAACATTATTCAAGTTGTACACGGAGCTGTTGTCTGTAAGTGGAGCACCCTCTATGGCTGTCTCAAGAAAAACCTCCTCCAGCATGTCTGCAGTTGTTCCCTCCATATCCATTGTTCCTGGTCTTAAGGATTCTCTCATTAGAAGAGGTAATTTGATAATCAACATACTGTGCTGTAAACTGATGAATGTACATATGAGACATCACCCAGAAAAAATGTTAGTCAGGTATGGAGATCTGGACATCTAGGACCTGATGAGCACAAGAAGTGTTCTTTCTCTAAAAATGCCAACAATCGTGAGCAAATGTGAAATAATCCTCCTCCACACTATTACTCACTATCAGGTTCACCAAGAAGGAAGACACCACTAAACTTATATTCACTTACAGGTCAGGTCAAAGGCTATCCTCACCACACCCACATCTTCACGTCATCCTTATCTTCACCACATCCTCAACAACAACAGTAAGAGAAAGCAGTAAGGAGTGATATAAACTCCTTATGTGTTTGTAGATCCAACTCTTAAAGGTGGAAAAAATGTTAAGAATAGGGAAAGAAAAGAGACAGAATTCCGATGCTTTTTTGTAAAAGGAAAGAAGAGGTGCTAAAATGGCCAATCCTCATGTTGCTGGGTGTTGCATCATCTCTGTAGAAAACAGATTTCATCAAATTCTGAGTGCTTTACTTGATCAAGTGACTTTACGGACTAAATGAAAGTGATGTTAGTGTATTTTGACATTAGTAAAGATATTTGAGATAAATCTTGGTTGCCAGGAGCTACGTGGGGTTTTCAGTTTCTCTTGGTTCTTAGAAAAGATTTAGAAATTAGATAATCTTTTTATTAATTATTCTGTATCTACACAAAGATTTCATCTCAAGAATACATTATCAGCAAAATCTGTCTGTGTGTAAAGAAATGCAAGCAGTAGCCAGCAACTGCTTGTAACAAGCAGACCAAGGTTCTTTTCAAATAACATCAAGAAGGTAAACTTCAGCTTCTAATGGTGGTCAAGTGAGGTTTTCACAGGATCTACTGAATTATACAAACGTTTTGACAAGTTTTATATTAACCCCAAATTTCCCCTGATCTTCATAACCCTCCCTACAATAGCTCTAGATACTGTCAAAGGATAAAAAAATTGATACTATGATTTAATGGTCTTAAATTATTCATCACAATAAGTCCAACCAGTCTTCCTCTTCCTTATTTATATTTTCCCTCTACTTCACTGTATTGCCCTCTGTAGACAATGAGAAGGTAAACGCTGTGATTACTTACAAGTGTCAATACATTACCTAGCGTTGCTTGCAAATTGCCATTCAAATCAACAGTTTCAGAGCAACAGTAATAAGAACTACCTTCCCGAAAAATCACCCACCCCTCCATTATCATCCTTTGATATATTCTCTCACATAAACGTTACAGCTTAAACCTACCGACAATCGACTCATGAAACCCCCCCCCCCCCCTCAACGCCTACCTTAGCGTGAATCTCTTCTTAAGTCGTAGACAGCTTCCTGCAACAGCAGGTCAGAACCTCCACTCCTTCATTACGGTACAACTCGCACCACTAGGGTGTAGTGTATGTGTATATTTAAGCTGCCGTATAGATATACATATATATCGATCTCTTTACATTACACCTCAAGACTTCGCTCACTGCAACAACAACAACACCCTGGTCATCACAGCTGGCAGATGATCGTACAAACTTTCTAAGTTGTTGTACTCCTACCTGTAGTATCGTTTAGTAAATACATCTATGTATATTTCTAAAGTGATATAAAGTTCCTATTTTTCATGACTTTTTTAAGCAAATTACGGTGAAATGAATGATTCTTTTCAAGTGTATTTGTAACCACCTCGGGCACACAGGGCATCCGAGACTTCATCAATAGAAAACACTTTTTTTTCCTTAAAGATATATGAAATGTGTAAGAATTATGACAAATCTCATGGTAACATATGTTGGATACGTTTATGCAATTTGCATATTATGTACTAGAAATACTAGTAATGTTATACCAAATAACCACATCAGTTTTCAGTACATAATATATGGTTACACTTATATACACTTGATTCATATTGTGAATTAAAGCTATCTGGCACCAATAATCAATACAGTAACAAGGCTTATATTATGAAAGAAATAGATTCACCAGTAACGATATCAACGTAAAAAAAAGTAAGATATAGTTATTGTACATCAGCCATGTCGTACAGTCAAAACATGAAACTTGTCGATTCATTATTTCGTCTTCTAAGATTCTCTTCTGCCAAGGAAAACTGATGCTAGATACCTTCAGCTTTACATCAGATAACATAGCCTTTATTAATACAACTGTATATCCATTCTAAACTTAGTGAGTTTAGAATGTCTAATTTACGATTTTACTATTTTGTGATGTTTAATTTGAGAAGTGAATGATTTTAGATCAGGTTCACTGCATATATTTACATTCGCTGAGAGAAAGAGCTTTTAATGATTTATTGCAGTACTAAGTATGTACATATAGAATTTGCAACACTTCGCAATCAGTTGTATTCATAAAGTGGACCGGACGAAAGACTTTCATTCCAACTTGCTTCACTGTTTCCCTCGCCTATATCTCACGATTTAAATATCGGTCAACTACATGACACATTTTGAGACACAAGGGAGCAGGTAAACACAACAAAAATGTATCAAAAGAGATCACTGTTATTTCTCAAAGAAATCCAAATAATGGTTTTATTCAAAACACTAATTCCATTCAGATCAGACAGAGAACAGGAATGAGCGATAGGGATATGTTCATTGGCTGGTTCATTAAGCTTTGCTGATTCATAAAATACTGGGCCATGTGGTTCAGTTCATGTTCGCTGGTTATGATTTATCTTCTTACATATCATTTCCCCTTTTCCTGACAATGATTTTATTTCCTTACACAGTTTTGGTGGGATTTAAAACATGATTCTCTTACCCCTAAGTTTGTCGGAATTTAGATTGTACTTTATCGAAATCAGAGAGAGAGAGAGAGAGAGAGAGAGAGAGAGAGAGAGAGAGAGAGAGAGAGAGAGAGAGAGAGAGAGATTGATTTTGGGGTCAAGGACCAAAGGTAAAGGTGATTAGACAAGATATCAGTAAACTTTCTGAGAACCCTGGCAACTTTGACACCCAATGGCGTTATCTCACCCAAGGGTGACCAGACGCATAGTAATGAAGCCTTGCCAGTATGACTCGCCTTCTTAGCTGTGCTGATACCATGATCACATACAAGAATTTAAGGTTTTTCTTGCGTAATGCAGCGATCACTGCTTACCATGTTGACAGCAAAAGACTCGTCTAGTTCATAAATGTGTCAGACAGGTTATAATATAAAAAGCATTTATCGTTTTAACTTTGCTGCACCAGGAAGTAAGAGGGAGGGAGGCCTGGTGGCTAAAATGCTGGGTATCGTATCGAGTGATGCTGCCAGAGGCACGATAACCAAGGTTGCGCGTCGCTTTGGATAACGCAATACTTCAGTTAAGATTAATGAACTGGGTTTACTTTTTTGCTACGTCGCCCGGCTGAGAAACTGTGTGACTGCTCCTCTTTGCCTTTTATTATTTGCGACTCTCCTGCTCCTCACAGAGGTGGAGTTTACACATGATAGAGAGACTGGTGGATATGAATTGTTTATTGCACGTATTGACATGTTTCGCTTATAGAACGATATGAAGCTTCAGAAAAAAAATCAATATGCCAAGACGGTGAAATATCACATTCTTTTGTGTACCAGCGAGTCATGGTGATGATAGATTCATATATATGTAAAGTTTACCCTGATAAGATAATATAATGCTTTAGTTTGCAGGAAATGTAGATGAACAAATGACGTTTGTTGCCCTCTAGTTATGTCTGACTGTAATTTGTGTTTTGCTAGCAGATGGCGCCATATGTCATTTTCAGACGTAAAAATGGCACGGCCCCTGAGCACAAAGTACGACCCTTGGGTATGATGGCTCGACCTTTGACCTGATCCGCGTACGGGTCAGGGTCAAAGGTCAAGCCATCAAGAAGTTTTATTATATTCACAACTCGACAAGGAAGACACTTCTGACTTGGGCGTGAAAGGGATAGAGAAAACTGGAGCGATGTGGTATTAAGGGGACGACGTGTTGTCAAAGGGCTGAAGCAGGGCATATGAAGCGGTAGGGAAAAAATACGGAAAGGTCAATGTAAGGCTGGTTCTGGATAAGGGTCTGTGATTTCGGTGCATTATACATGACAGCTAGAGAATGGATGTGAGCGAATGAGATTAATTATCCGCCTGTTCCTAGCGCTCCCTCGGTAACGCGGGAAATGGCGAACATACATGAAAAAATATGAAATAGGTACTAAACCAACATGAAAATTACTTTTAGTGATATCTTCCTCCTCCAACATGACTGTGGGGATGATGAAGCAGGGTGACACTTTGGCAAGCTGAGTCTGCATCTAATTTAATCCTTAACGACACATTTAATCCACGTAACTATTTTTTCCCCTACTGGGCTGTTTAGGAAGAGAGGAGAAGAGAAGTTAGAGAGGCAGTAGGTAAAGAAGAGAAACAGAGAGTCAACGGAGTGTAACTATATATATATATATAGTGTAGGTTTAAGTGTCTGAGTGTTTCGCTGGATACATATTTCTGCTGGTGTCTTATCTGTGTACTTCCTAGATACTGTTTGTATGTGTGTGTGTGTGTGTGTGTGTGTGTGTGTGTGTGTGTGTGTGTGTGTGTGTGGCTTAGAGATATAATAACACAGGGTCATATGGGGAAGACTGTCCTCATTCAATCAAAATAGTCTTTAAACTTCGTACTCTCACGTCCCCCCTACACAGATACATCTGTTGACGTTTTCTCTCACACATTTCCCGGTCCGTCTTCCCACATTCTTTGTCATTCGCTTTAATTTGCCTTTTGTCTTGGGTACCGTCATTGTCAACCTCCCCCACCCCACCATCACTTAGGTGCTTTATCAATCACATATTATCTCCCGTGGCATCACAATGTCACACTCGAACATTTCTGCCGGATCCACTCGCCTCACACCTGCCTCATCTCTCCTCATCTCCCGACACCCCTGTTTCACACGCCTCTCTAAACAAACACTCGAGACTGGATTCCTCTAAAACATTTAACCCTTTAAGGCGAATGGGAAAATCTCTACAAACTATGAATTCTCTCCAGTCGCGATTGTCACATTAACGAGACCTTTCACGAATACGGTATTACCGGATGTCCAGGAGGGAAGATGGGCGTCCGGTAACCGGACGCTTAGTTTCAACCTTTTTAAATATAGGCATACGTATGTAGTTAAAGCAAATCACTCTCAGAGATAAAAATAAGACAAAATGCCGATAAAAACTGCTGCTAGAATAAAACGCAGTGAACGACGGATAACTGAAAACCATGATCATTCTAGACCGTCTTCAGTTTATTTTCGTCCTCCCATAAATCCTTTCTCTTCATCGAGTATTCCAGCAATTGCCGTTTTCTTTCTCCCATCTATCACCATCAGGACGCACCAACTCCCAACCAGCTAATTCATCTCTCAGTTTCTGCTATCATTCTTTTACGTCTGCACCTCACCATGCCGGTGTTGCAACTGCTATTTATCCATTCTTTTTTTTCCTTTTTTTTTTACGTGGCATGCTCACCATCTCGACCTCCCAGTTTTATGTGCATCCTATGAATTCAAATTATGAATCAGCTGTTGGAAATACTGACAAGACGCTATTGAAGGGTTACGCGGAAGCACAGTATCAACCCAGCGTCACAATTTAATCTACAAGAAACAAAAACATTTCATATCAGATGACTTTGAGCTGGAAGTGCTAACAATTTATATACAAGCAAGATCAGGACCAATATGGCTAAACGAAAATTCTTACGTGACTTTTGAGAGTCGAAGAAAATCTATTAAGTATTAAAGAGTGTTGAATTAAATTGTATTCCAGCTACTTGTTCGTTAGAATGATAAACCTAACAGTTCATATGCTAAGGCCAAAATGTAAACTTTACCTAGGCATGACCTAGCAATTCTTGTTGTCATTGTATGAACAGACTTCAAACCTGTTGTGGTTTGGTATACAAGCAGACACTGTCTATACGTTCCCAACATATTGTTCTCTAAGATATTTTCATTAATGACTCTGCCTTCTAATGGTGTTATCACTAGACTGGGGACATTAAATGACTAAAAGATCATGCAACCAATATCCTTCGAATGTCAAAGATAATATTTGGATGATTATTCTATACTTGTGTCATGCCTTGTCTTCTTAATATACATTGTAGCACTTCCATCCTTACTATCATCTTAAATTTAAGGTGACTGGCTCAAAATGCTGGAATCCTACAACCTCAAAAAAAAAAAAGCCACTTTATTATTCGAGATTGTGTTTCTTTGTGCCACCTCTGGGCTGTTAAAGTAGGGTAAGATTATGTTGACGTAAAATAGGGTTATGTTGAGGCAGGCTAGGGTTACGTTGACGTAAGCTGGGGTTATGATGAGGTAAGGTAAGATCCAGGGGGGGGGGGGGGTTGAGGTTACGTAAGTTTAATTGGTGTGACTGTTTTAAAGCAACGCTTTTTCTAGGTTTCAACATGGCGACAGGAATAAAGTTCTCCCGCGGACCTAGGCAGACTTATGGCAACTAGAATTGATCCTTCCCACCAAAACTGATATTCTTATAAACTTCAAATGCGCAAAAACTTTTCATTAGCAGCAAAAGTCTATAAATCCACAAATAAAGTCGTAATAAGGAAAATAAACAAGTTGGAAAAATACCATCTTGGGTGTTGCATCATTGTATCTCAAGGTTTAACATACGGTACCCATAGAGTGAATATCGTACTTAAGAAGTAAGTCAACGTACATCGGACGGCATCGTACCAAAGAGGTTACTGTATCGTACGCTTGGGTTTACCGTACCTCATCGTTGAGCTATCGTGCTCTTAGAGTTAAGTTATCGTACATCAGGGATTAAGTTGTCGCACTTCCTTTCCTGGAATATAATACCTCAGACATTAGGCTGCTGGATTTTGGAATATAATGTTACAATAATTTAGGGGCCACCATATTAATTGAGCGTATGGTATTAATGGCCAAATATAAATCTTGTCAGGGAGCCAGCTTACACTTGCAAATGACTGGAGTTAATGAAGATTCAAAATGTAATTAAAGTACTTACGAGGCAAAACAATGGAATATGAAAGATCGTTAGAGAATATCACGGGAGAAGAGAGAAAATCTGGGAGAAATGACGGAGAAGCGGGAGTATATGTGACTAGGAGCCTCGACAAGGACCCCCGTACAGCGGAACAGAACAAGATTAACATCCTGAGCACGATGGTTACGACTCTTGAGCACGACAAGTACGACCCTTGAAGATGACAGCACGACCCTTGAGCGCGGACGGTACGACCAACGGATATATATGATGGCGCGACCTTTTCTCTTTACCTTCTTTTTTTTTCTTATTTCTCCCGTTGGACATGTCTGTAGTGCTTTCTTTTCCCAGGTAGTGCGTACTGCTTTCTTTGATACGCCTTTGAAAAGTAAGCAAGAACAAGAACAATGACAAACAAAATGGTTCCAAAAATACAGTAACTTGTATTCTCTCGAGTTGTGACATGGCCATATATATATATATATATATATATATATATATATATATATATATATATATATATAATATATATATATATATATATATATATATATATATATATATTGGATAGATAACTAAAAATCCCTGTCATTCACAACAGATATCTATCGAGTTGCATAAATATATACACACATGGACTCGTGAAATTCCTTTTTATTTTAGGCTTTTGGAAAATGGGAAATCCAGCGACTGTTTCTGTCAATGGCAGACAGTTTTGTTCACTGGCGATTTGTTGCTTACCGAGCTTCCTCGACGAAAAAAAGAATTTTCCTTTTTTTGTTATCATGTTGCAGGCTCCGGTCAAGGACAAAAGTCCACACCGAGGCCAGGCCTTAATTGAAATATGAAAAGGGTTTACACAGAGCGAGAGAAAAAAAATAGAAGAGGAAAAATATTACGAGAGTTTTGGCGGGAGAGGAAAATATGCCTTTAAAAAAAAAAGTGCAGGTTGTAGATATAAGGAAAGGATATAAGAGTTCTAAGGTTTCGCGATGTAAGGAAAGAAATAGATATCGCAACGGGCCCTATTTTAGCGCAAGGGGCCCTACCTTGAGTTGCCAAAGGTCGCATGGTAATCATGTGAGGCAAATGATGGTTTGCATCGGGTTCACTGCAATTATTCCTCGTCTGTACACACGTTGGGTCACTGACCTCTCCCAGGACGAGTGAGGTGATCGACCCGACAGCCTTGACCCTGAAAGGTCGACCGCTCCATCCACCAGTCAGTCAATAGACCCGAAGTTCGAATGAATATACGAGAGAGAGAGAGAGAGAGAGAGAGAGAGAGAGAGAGAGAGAGAGAGAGAGAGAGAGAGAGAGAGAGAGAATGACTGACGGCTGAACACCGAGGAAGAATTGTACGCTCTTTTACACAAAAACCAGAATGAAAAAAAAAAAAAATCACGAAAAACCTTTTTTGAAGATGTAGCATTTCGTACGATGTTCAGACTTGAAGATGGTTCCGGTCGACGTCAGCAGTAGTTCCGGACAGCGTGGAATGTGGTAGCAGGTGTGACCACACCTACCACACACGTACCCCTGCACCATACCTAACCTAACCGCTCGTTATACCGCCAGGGAGACACACTCCAGCGGCCACCACCGACCAACCCCTCACCTTCAAGCGTACAAGACCCGCCACCAACGCTTCAGTCGAATGACGAAAGGAAAAACACACCAGCTTGTCTGTGTGGGACATTCTGTGCATCCCCCTGCACCAGTGACTTCCAAATACCGAGGTGTTTAAAGAACGAGAGTTCACGTAAGTATATAAAGTAAGGCGGAGGTCGCAGACCATCAGAAGGTAATGGTATGGCAGGTCAGCGGACAGATGGTGATGTGTGATTGAGGATAGGGAGTGGAGGGGCGTGTCGTCAGGCCCCAGTAGAAGGACGCCCTGACGCACACCACACAACCACAGCGACCAGCGCCACACACACACACACACACACACACACACACACACAGCCTTGCCTCTCCTGTGTGCAGCCCACAGACAGACAGACAGACAGACAGACAGACAGACACACACACACACACACACACACACACACACACAGCCTTGCCTCTGCTGTGTGCTGCTGCTGCTGCACAACCCACAACCACCACACCACACCAGAATAACAAAAGAAGTACCCATGCGACGGCCACTGTCTGCGAATCTCTCAAATCTCTCAAGAAAAACCTTATAGGATTCTAAAAACGGTACTGTGTAGGAGAGACCCAGCGTTGCTGAGGTACAAGTGATTGTATTCGTAGTTCTCGCTGGACAATGGATCGATAAGGTGCGAATAAAGGCGACACACTGTAGACTGAAGGGTGACTACAGATGGATGCGAACAACAGAAGACGCGTGGAATATCGCTATCTTTCCACTTGACGGGAACCCCCTGTTTAACAGTGGGAATGACAGATGAAGTAAAGGAAGAGTGAAAGTTAGATGGATCAACAGATACACAGATCCGTAGACGAACAGCAGACAGCCAAGAGGACACACACACACACACACACATACACACACACACACACACACACAGAGTGGCATGATAAGAGAGTCTCCACTTACCCTATAAGGGATGAACAACAACAGAGACTTGACCCCTCCCCATGACCTTGACCTTATCTCTCGACCTCTTGAAGCCACTGTAAATAAACGTCCCTGGGACCTCCTCGGCTGGATCACTGCTGCAAGTGTGGGCAGGGCCGCCATAATGGGACCATAAGTCAGGTGTGGAGCAAAGCGGGCCATCAGACTCACATCAGCGACAGACCACCAATGTGCTTACGTAACCCTCCCGAACCCGGACTACACAACAGTCCATTGACAGGTAGGGTCAACGACGAGGCAGCGAGACAGAGTCACGGGGGACACGAGACCAGAGATATGTAAGGGACTGGATCCTGTCTATACGACTGTGTTCTTACATGTATCAGGAGGACCTGAGGAAGGCTTACGGGTTCCACAACCATGATGATCAGGAAGAAAGAGGATGACAGAACTAGGAAGGAGTTATAGGTGCTCGGCCTTGACCCAGACAGCCACACAAGTGGCCTGAAGCCTTTCTAATACCAAACACACACACACACACACACACACACCATATTCATACGACCACCAACACTATGCGTTTTTCTTCCCCAGGTCGCCCTCCCAGCCTCTCTCATGCCACCAGTTATTATCACTGACCCACAGAGAAACGTAGAAAGGTGACCATTTAAACTGTAAACCAGGAAGAGAAATTAATTCCGGTTGAAATAATATCTCTCGAGCGAATAATGAATAAAGAACAATGCATATTCAAAACTCACAAGCTTTCTCTTTTTATTTCACGTTTTGTTTCACCAGATAATGTGTGAATTAAATGTACCATATTCATCATCACTTTATTCTTGAAATATATGAGATGTTTACGGCGGGAAGGAATGAACAGCTTGGGTTGACTGTGAGTCAACTGCCCAGTCCAGGAGTGCATCCCTGAATTCCATCTTTCTTCATTGTTACCTCGCTTCTTCCTAATATTCTTCTGTACACTCGTTTTTGCTCAATGGCAGATCCCAATTCGCCAGCCATTTTCACCATTTACTCAATAAATGGCGGAAGTCATTTACATCTGTTCTAATTCAACGGACGCCGGCAGCCGGTACATTCATTTTCAATCAACAGATGGCGGTAGTGTGGACATTCACTCCCAATCAATAGATGGCGTTGGTTGACAGGTTACCTAGTGCCTATAAACATGGCGTTAGTTAACACTTATATCCCCCAACTGTTGGTGGCAGGTGACATGCCGTTTGTGCCCCGCCAGCTTTTCCATTAAGTATACAAACTTCCTCAGACATTCCTCTCCTTTTACGATGACAGGCATTGTTGCTCTGCCTCTGTGTAATGGCCGCCAAGCTCATAAGATTGTTAGAACTAAAATATTGCTTCGGAAATGGCGCGCGGAGTCGGGAGGAGTGGGGGAAGAAGGGATTTGTAAGAGAGTTCGACCGTATTTGTGTGTGTGTCGGGGTCCCGTGCTGTGGGGGAGTTCCCTCTCACGTCGTCTCTGTGAGAGATGAGGCGATAAACGAGGGAGATTAACGCTATGAAACTCGTTTTGTTTTATCACCGGGATAAGTCACGCGTCTAATTACCAACGCATCTTTGTCTTACTGCGACCTAGAGAAATAAAAGAGAGAGAGAGAGAGAGAGAGAGAGAGAGAGAGAGAGAGAGAGAGAGAGAGAGAGAGAGAGAGAGAGAGAGAGAGATCATAAGCAATAACAATATCCAAGACAGTTTGTGGAGGAGAGAGAGACAGGAGAAGGGGCGATGGTAGGACCCCTCCCTAGGCCAGTACGGCGGTGGTGGTGGGGGGGTAGTGTACACTGAGGGGGGGGGACAGTAGCTGGTGTAGGAGGCCACGGCACGGCAGGAGGGAGGAAGGAGGGGGGGGGTGAGGGAACCTCAAGATACAAGGTATTGGGCCAGTAAAGCTGGAAAGATGGCGGCCACATGAATAATCGTAAATCGATAAAGAATTGGGAAGAGAAAACTGAAGAGATATACCATATGAAAGAGGAATCCATGACCAGAGTGTTATGACGGTGTAGCTATGTGTATGTATACACAGTCTGGAAAATGATGCCTTGGAAAATTTTTGTAGGACTGATTCAGAAAATAAAGCAATAATAATGTTAAGGAACTTAATAATGGATGATACAAACAACAAAATAATGGCCCCTGCAAGAGGAAGGAAGATATATATATAACCCACAACGTCTTTCTTTGATAAAACATTGTTTATGTAGGACATAACGACTTGCCACTCACGTACGATATTTATTATTGTACGATAACTGCTATTTACGTACGATAGATGGTCTCCATGTACAGTATTGAGTATTGTATGATAACTACTGTTCACATACGATATATGCTGTACGATAACTGCTGTTCACGTATTGTGGAGTTGCTCTTTAGGTACGGTAATTTCCCTGTCCATCTCCCGTGGACGGACTACCGCTGTAAATGACCTGTAACTCATTTTCATGTGAGGTATGTTCTTGGATTTTATGACTCTCAGCAGGTATTACAACAGAATATTCAAAGGAAAAAAGGAAAACTATTTTTAAGCGATAGGTATCGCTTATGCCAGACAACTGCTGTTGATATACGATGAATGTTATTCATGATAACTGTTATTCTTATGGTCCATAAATGATAACTGCTGTCTAAGTTCGATAACTGATCTCCAAGCACGATACAAGCTGTTGATATACACTAAATCCTGCTACGCACGATAACTTCTCTCCGTGTACGATACAAGATGTTGATATACACTAAATCCTGCTATGCACGATAACTTCTATAAATGATCTCTGCTGTTTCCGCGATAATTACTCTTGGTATACAGTATTCTCAGTTATTCTGTTCACTAAAGACAGG
Source organism: Panulirus ornatus (assembly GCF_036320965.1). Classification (NCBI taxonomy): domain Eukaryota; kingdom Metazoa; phylum Arthropoda; class Malacostraca; order Decapoda; family Palinuridae; genus Panulirus; species Panulirus ornatus. Next base: position 4,571,465 of record NC_092282.1, read on the forward strand.
AAAAAAACAAACACTAAAAGCACTTTACAATTTGAGAAACAATTTGAAGTGTTAGTGGAAACTAATCATGTTCGTGACGACCTTTCCCCGCCAAAGAGATTTCGTAATTGAGTGAATTGGTACAATCCAGCTTAATGGACGCCTAGCGGGATTGGAACAAAAACAGAGAAATATTCATCAATATTTACATAAGTCCCACCTCACTAGGTAAGTGAGATTGCCTACTCTATGTCTATTCCTTCGGGCAACATTGTTCTGTGGCGATAATATATATATATATATATATATATATATATATATATATATATATATATATATATATATATATATATATATATATATAATGGTTAAGTAATTACGGACAGGTGTTAGGGCTAATGCATTGATGGTCTTGCTTGCACATTAGTAGGGAAAGGACGTGCGTGTGGAACGCGCTCGTGCGTGCCGAAAGCAACGTGCGCGCGTGAGGGCGCGGGACTAGTGCTTCTCGTTCCAATTGATTTCACAGAGGAATGTCTCTGGTGGTTCTTTACCGGCTGGGAACTACAGGGACAGGATTTTACAATGCAAACACACAGATGTGGAGATGGAAATTAGTGTTAGATAAAAAAACAAGAACAAGAATGTCACTTTTTAGAGTAAAGGCGGAGAGAAAAAGATATATATATATATATATATATATATATATATATATATATATATATATATATATATATATATATATAGAGAGAGAGAGAGAGAGAGAGAGAGAGAGAGAGTAAAATTAGATGTTCTACATTCTCTCTCTCTCTCTCTCTCTCTCTCTCTCTCTCTCTCTCTCTTTCTCTCTCTCTCTCTATGTTGCACGTCTCTCAGAGGGCGCCTCGCTAAGACTCTTCCTTGTATCTAGCAGTTAGATGGTAAGCTCACAAACTATTCGTGATTCCTCTCTGGACACTCACAATACCCACACTGGACACTCACATACCCACACTGGACACTCACATACCCACACTGGACACTCACAATACCCACACTTTCGTAGCATTCACGTGCCGTAATCACTTACTCACGTGAATCTCCGGTAACAACCGCTTTCTGCAGTCCAGGTCGTACCATATATATACCACAGGTTTACACACACACACACACACACACACAAAAAAAAAAAAACCTGTCTCGTATGTCGAATGACGACTTACTTCACACGCACCCCAGCATACACCAACCTAATTGGTGGATGCGAGCTCATGTTTATGGCTAATGCCTCACTGTTCATTCCCATGCTTTTTAAGGTGTCGATTCTTCACTCCTTAACACTTGGGGGAACACGCAAGCAACGTTACAATCGAGAACACAAACAGATCGACCCAAAACGAGGTAGTTACAGATGATAAACCATCATATAAACTGGTTCCTGGCGTACCTATGCAGTCACCCACAGAGGAACTTACCACGAGCGGAGATATGCGTGTAAGGGGATTTGTTTCGTTCGACACGGGAGGGACCTTGGTTCGATGGGGAGGTGTTGTTGAGTCTTTGTGCATGCTAAGGCACATGGTGACTGTCGTGAGTGCAGTATACGGTGTGGCTTGCGACGTTGTTGCATTTGCCTTCCAGGGGATGTTGATGTCTGAGGGGAGGAGGAGGGTGTGTGTCGCTGTTGGCCTGAGGGACCTTGGCCCTAGCTAGGTCGTCTCGGGGGAAGAGTGCGTCCTGTCGCTGCCCTAAAGTTCTGGCCAGTCTCTGACGCCCTTGTGAGTAATATCTCTCACTGCTTACATGCCTTCATTATGTCCTCGCCTTTCTCCTGTTCACCTCTGATTCTCCCTTCGTCTGCGTTCCCTCTGCACCGACGAGACGCCCTTCGTCACAGAAGCTAAGGGGCTGGTCCCTGCGGCCCGTCATGCCGAGGGAGGGATGGGGGGAGGTGGAGTTGAAAAGCTTCTCGCATAACTTGACGTCCTCCAGGGCTCTTATGCCATCAATTTATGACGGAAATTGAATCCCGAAAGGTTTGACTCTCCATCCTGCCACGGCTGAGGAATGGACCGATATTCAAACTTTCGAAATGCATCTTATTTTGTGTTGAAACAGACTGAGTGTTATCGTTTTAAGGGGGAAAAAGGTTTCTTTTTTTTTTTGATGGGAAAATAACATAACTTTTTCAGTTTTTTTGGGGGGCTAGAGTTGGAGTTATGCTGAGACGCGGGGGAAAATGGAAAATCTTTTCCTCTCAGACGATGGTCATATAAATCTCTAATAACGACAGGTCGTTTGTGCTTGTTGAGGGAGGCTCACTCCTCTCTCTCTCTCTCTCTCTCTCTCTCTCTCTCTCTCTCTCTCTCTCTCTCTCGCCAGCGTCTCACTCAACACTGAATTTCTTTCCCTCCTTATCCTCTTCTCGCACCTCTGGTCCCTCCCACCCCCTCTCTCTCCTGTAGGCAGCCATGAACCCCCCCAGCCAACCACCGTCTACAGTGTAATCTCCGACATAACAACATTACCCTCCCCGGAGACCTGGGGAGGGGGGGGGGGGGACTCCCCAAGCCTTCCGCCTCTCTTCCTCACACACAAATCCTCACCTTAAATCCACTCCTTCGCTTCCAGCCCCTCTCCCCTGCTGGGGAAGGCCGGTGCCTCTTGCAACCCTCCTCCCTATTTTTCACCCAAATCCTCACCTTAAATCCATCCCTTCAATCCCAGTCAATCCCCACATACAGCAGCCAGTCTGGCCCGTAATTGGATTTTCCTCCATCGACCTAGGTATACATACTAGGGTGTCAGTAACGTGTGTGGGGCCCCAAGTGCTCCTGGCTCCATGACTGTGTAGGTAACACTCTCTCTCTCTCTCTCTCTCTCTCTCTCTCTCTCTCTCTCTCTCTCTCTCTCTCTCTCTCTCTCTCATAAGGGCAACAGATCAGGCAAACAGCCGAGGTGTCGAGTTGACACACAAATCTCTTACGAGAGCCGTCCTCATCACGGCGCTCTACCTCACCTCACCTCACCTCCCTCCCTCCCTCACCATCACTGCCTCGGGGTTAGGTGAAGTGCTCAGATCTGCACGTCACGCGAGGCGCCGCCCACAGCTCATGGAGAGAGAGAGAGAGAGAGAGAGAGAGAGAGAGAGAGAGAGAGAGAGAGAGAGAGAGAGAGAGAGACTTCACACACCGCCAGATCAGCAAAATTGTAAACGAATTCATCTTTTTTTCCTCCCCTTTACGAAGCTCTGTGGCTACAGAGCTGAACACGTTCTCCCGCTGCTGAGTAGTGAGGGCGCCTTCGTCAGGCAGCACACTGGGTGGAGGTGGGGCTGTGGCGGGGTCATTACAGGTCCTGGGGTCGACAAGTACTTGGTCGGGTCAACAGGAACCGAGTCGACACTAGAAATGAGGTCAAATATGGTATTATTTTTTCTTTATTTGACGAAAGGAGATCAAATCTCCCAAGAGAGTCACTGTGGTGTCTGATCTGACGACGACGACGTCGCTGGAGACGTGGAGTGTAGCGCCGTCTGTGGTCTAGAGACGTCGAGGGAGACGTGCCGGGATGACGTCATATGCCTCCTGCAAGAGGATACACAGCTACCCCCCCCCCCTCCAACCCCAGCCACCCCACCCTGACGGTTATCTTTTTTACCTGGGATTCGAACCCAGCAACTTCATGGTCGATCAGACGACTAACCAAACGACGACCCACACTATCTCCAACAACACCACCACCAACACCGCCACACCTCCTCCTCCAACACCACATGATCTCCAACAACACCTGGTGAAGCCTTCCCACTCCACCAACGCTCGCCCTCCACTAAACATTTGAGTGTGCTAACAGAATCCTCCCCCACCCCATCCCAATGGTCCCCGTCTCCGTTTTCTGACGCCCCTGATTTTCTTCCCACTTTCCTGAACCTTACGTCAACATTAAAGGAAAGAGAACGAAGACGCAACACTCGTGTCAGTGTTGCTGGGGCGATGTAACTCAAGGATTACATTCGGTGTGTCCCCGACCCATACACCACACCACGTCTCTGTCTCATCCCCATATCTGTGTTTACTACTCCGATGCCCCTCTGGTCAAGGGGAGCGCAGGGTGGGTGACACATGTACACCTCCTCCATAACCTCTGCTTCATCTGTCTTTACTTTCCCCTGTTCACAACACCGTCTCAAAACCCTCCTATCGCTGCTCCTCAGTGCCCCAATTTCCCCCAGACGCCATGCACAAGACGTATCCTCTTCCCTTCGACGTCTACCTAAGTCAAATATGTCCCATGTGGAGTCTTTCCCTCCTGTATATCCACCCGGCACTACGACTACTGCCCTCGCCAGCAACTTCTGTCCTCCCCGCACACACACACACACACACCATGACAACACTCGCTCCAATAAAACTCGTACCCCAATTTCCACTGCCGTTCCAGCCGCCTGCGTCTATTCCCTCAGTGTTCCCGTCAACTCCTGCCGCTGCTCACGGGCCTCGCCAGGGAAATTGTGAGGGACACTGACGGCTCGCCTCCCGCCCGCCACAAATTATACTGACAAAGGAGTCAGTCAAGCCCTCATCTCCCAGGCTCCGGGTGTGGGTTCCTCCCCGTCAACAGGTGGTTCTCCCAGCCCACCTACCTACCTACCTACCTACCCACGCGTGGCTCTCCCCCGCCCACCTATCTCCCCCACTCATGGTTCTCCCCGCCCACTTATCACCCCACGCGTGGCTCTCCCAGCCAACCTATCACCCCGCTCATGGTTCTCCCCGCCCACTTATCACCCCACGCTTGGCTTCCCCCGCCCACCAACAACCTACATGTGGTTCTCCTAGCCCACCACAACCCACGTGTGGCCCCTCCCAGCACACCACATCCCACGTGTGGCCCCTCCCACCCCATCACAACCCACGCTTGTCTCTCCCAGCCCACCACAACCCAAGCATGGCTTTCCTAGCCCACCACAACCCACGCGTGGCTCACCCAGCTCACCTACCGCACTTCCCTCACAGCCCACTAATGGCTCTCCCTCCCAGCCAGCCCACCACACCTCCACCACAACCTCCCGCGCCACCACAATCCGGCAGCCTGTGTGTTAACACCATCACAGACGCTCACGCTACGTTAGCCAAACCTTCAGACTGTCTTCTCTTTATTTCTAGTCTTTTGTGCGCCAGCATTTTCATCATGGGAGGAGAGGTGGCTCTGGGAGTAGCTACGTGGGCGTGGGGCTCCTTGTAGCTACGTAGGCGTGGAGTTCCTCGTAGTTACGTGGGCGTGGGGCTCCTCGTAGCTACGTGGGCATAGGGCTCCTCGTAGCTACGTGGGCGTGGAGCTCCTCGTAGTTACGTGGGCGTGGAGCTCCTCGTAGTTACGTGGGCGTGGAGTTCCTCGTAGCTACGTAAGCGTGGAGCTCCTCGTAGCTACGTGGGCATGAAGCTCCTCGTGGCTACGTGGGCGAAGGGCTCCTCGTAGCTACGTGGGCATGAAGCTCCTCGTGGCTACGTGAGCGAAGGGCGCCTCGTAGCTACGTTGGCGTGGGGCTCCCCGTGGCTACGTGGGCGTGGAGCTCCTCGTAGCTACGTGGGCGTGCAGCTCCTTGCACCAGTATGTCTCTCCCATGTATATCAGCGTCAACTGCTTCCATCAAAAGGAACCTTTTTCAACGAGCTGTTCCACCTTATTCATCTCCTATATACGTAGGTCAAAGTACTTACCCACCAGCACTGGGTCGGAGCTTAGCTAAGTGAGTGCCACACACACACACATCTGAACCACCCGTGGCAGCTCTTGCCTTACACCTTTGCCTGCTACTGTCTACATGTACACCTGCTTCGTGCTCCTCTGCCCAACACCTGACACACACACACACACACCTGTCCTATATCGACCATCAACCACCCTGTTACCAGCCACCCTACCTTACATCTTAGTGCCAACTCCTGCAAGCTTACTCACCCCGTCTTCTACCCCATTTTAATCCACTCCCACCCATAATATCTCACCATCACCCATCCTCCAACCCCTTCTTACTCACCTCATTCATCATCGCCATTACTCACTGAGGAGTATATAACCTCCTGGGCTCCAGCCTCACTCACTTACATGAACAACCTTCACTCAAACACACCCTCCAATTATACACAAAGACTTCCCGTCGTAAAATTCTGTTTGTAACCTGTAAGAACATCGCTGGCAGAATTAATTAATACATTTGGAGGAAAAAAAAATTCCTTTGGATATTGTGTTTGATATGGCACGTATTTCATTAATATATATATGTATAAAGACAGTTACATAATCAAAGACGCATTTTTTCCTAATTAAGTTTCATATGTAGATTTTTATGCTTATGGATGAGCGAATTCAGGCGACAGATGGCGCCACCGTCATTAAAAAAAAAAAATATCCCGCGTCGGCAACTCAACCGTATCACCGGGTCTGCCGCGTGACGTGTTTTGCTGGCGAGGCGAGGGAAGTGACGAGTCTTGGTACCGGCACACACACATAGAGAGAGAGAGAGAGAGAGAGAGAGAGAGAGAGAGAGAGAGAGAGAGAGAGAGAGAGAGAGAGAGAGAGAGAGAGAGAAATTTCGGAAGCAATAAGGAGAGAAAATAGCTCTCTCTCTCTCTCTCTCTCTCTCTCTCTCTCTCTCTCTCTCTCTATATATATATGTATATATATATATATATATATATGGATGAAAGAAGGAAGGCTGAGGTAATCATATAAAAAATGACTGAAATCAAAAGGGTGTGATTAAAGGAAGAGAGAAAAGATGGAAGATATGAAGGAAGGTGTAAAAGGAAGGGAGGTAAGGACGAATGAAGTGCGAGACATAAAAAAAAATGGTACGAGAGGGAAGGATACGAAGGCAGACATGAAGAAAGAATCTAAGACAAATGAAGAAAGGAAAGGAAAGGAAGCGAGAAAGAACTAAAGAATGATAGCAGGAAAATGATAAAAGACAAGAAAGATAGCAATAAGCAAAGCAAAAGAGAAATAAACGCAAGAAATTCGAAGAGGAAAGACAAGAAGTAGGATATAAGAACATGTTATATCGAAGAAGAGGAGAAAGAAGTGAAGTGAGAAAAAAAATGAACAGCATCAGAAAACAGGACTGAATGAAGAAATGAATGAAAGTAACGAGTGTGAAAGAAACCATCCCCATCATGGGAGCGTGCGTTCAAACGGCTGATCGTCAACAAAACACACAGTCCGCCATTACGATGCGAGAAATAAACCCTGGGCTCGCACGCGAAGGCACTCTCGCTCAGCTGTCCACTCCACACTTCCACTGCCTTTAAATTTTGACACATTATTATCAACCGTCTCAAAAAAAAAGGGGGAGGGGGGGAGAAAGGCGATCTAGGGTTTAAATTCAGGTTTTTGTATAACTCGTAATCCCAAACTAATGATAGGCGGCCGCGCGACACCCAATCGTCTGCAACCTCTCGGCTAAGGAGGAGGGAAAATGAGCCAACAGTCGCGGTTGAATAAGGTCTGGTTTCCCGTAACGGGTGGAACCGGGGATGCGCTTCTGTGACGTTAGTAAACAAACATCAGACAGGATCGGTGGGAGGGGAGGGGTAGGGGGGGGGGGAAGACAGGCGCTAGGATGACAGTTTAAGAGATTTTTTTTTTCTTATTTTTACACAGAGGCTTATTTACAGCCGTGTCCGGGATGAGACCTGAAAAATGAGAAATGTGTCTCGTCTTTCTTAAAGTAATCGTTTTTATACCTCGCATTTCATGGTAAAACCTACCAACTGACTTTACTGTGTTCTAACATGTCTCCATCCGTAATCCTTTTTTTTTTTTTTTGCATTCTTTACAGGCTTAAGCTCTAACAACTTCCACAAACTAGCCTTGAAAGAACCAAAGTGCTCTTTTTTTTTTTTTAAGTCTTTGTTTAAACATCCTTTCATGAACATACTGCTCCAGGCAGGGGCGTGTGAACTTGACACACAAACAAACGGTACAGATATATCTAAAAAATTCAAATGGTACATTACAAGGCGTATTTACCTTGAAGACCTCACAGCTCAGGCCGACCTGGTGTGGGAGGGACGACCCCGGGAAGGCCACGACCTCGACACAAGGCGGCTTATGAGGGAAGTCTACCTGCCTCTGAGGAGCCGTGTATCAGATGGCATCTTGAAGTATAGACTCAATAAATCGACTTGGTATACCTGGAACTCGCACGGAGGAGGAGAATCAGGGAGACATAAATTCTAAGAATGTGTCCAAGGAAAACATCATGTTCCTCAATGTAAGTCGAATCCAGACAGACCGATAAGCTATCGAGACCTTTATCTTAATCTTATGACGATGCTCTGGAACAAAAGACGATCATATGTATGACACCTCAGCTGTGGGATGTGATCACACACAGTGTTCGGATTTGAGTAATGTGATCAGGGATGCCACAATCTGCAGAAGCAGATACAAAGGTGATATCTTCACAGACCAGAAGAAGGAAAATTATAAGCAACATAAACTGGAAACTGCAATTCCACAGTGGTATCACTACTGTGAAAGGAGTTTCAGATAGCCTACACAAAGGGAATCCCTTTGTGAAGGTACTTAAAGCAAGGAAATGTAACATTAAGTAACATTTGAAAGATATCTTAGAATATGAGATCAGTAGGATAAGATTCTTCAATAATCATGGATTCCTTAACAGAAAATCTCTTTAGTCTTGCAGTGAAAGAGATAGATAAAAGCTAGTATACGTATTTTCCGTATAATTACATTAATACACCATTGTCATTCAGATCTACAGTACTGAAAACCAAAATACCAGTTCAATTCGCTTTCCTTATAAACGAAATATCTGCGGCTGCATTGATTCCGACATTTGCACATTCAGCACCACCAATCCGGATATTTGCACACTGCTCGTTAGAATTAGCAATTAAGATCGCAAATCCGCGTTGGCAACTGGCGGGCACTGTTGGTTCAGGCGGGCGGGAGCCTGATTGGCTGAGGGCGGGGGTTTACTGGAACGCGATGTGTTGATTGGTGCGGTATGTGGCAAGCGTTCAGCTGAGCACATGTAACTACCGTCCTCTCTCTCTCTCTCTCTCTCTCTCTCTCTCTCTCTCTCTTTAAAATACCACGACCAAAACTCTCAGTCCATGAAAAAGCATCGTCAGTAACGGTACAAAACAGAAGCAAACAGTAACAGGACCACAAGAGAAACCAACACAAACGGCATTCAACGGTAGTACAAGAAACAGTGACTGGCTATAACACTTTATTAATAATAAAATCGCCGGTTTACGCAGTTACATCAACACAGCAACACCTAAATTAACACCAGAAATACATCAACAACAGGGCCAGCAACACCATCGAGAATGGAACCCAACAATACCATAAACACGCAATATATCTTCGGCAAACCAAGCAACAATAACATTATTAATAGCATCAATCACAACAATATCAACAACAACAGAAGCAACAACAATCACAACAATGTCAACAGCAGCAGCAGAAACAGTAGCATGAACAGCATCAGCCTCAAAACCGGCAGCATCACCAGCATGACCCACACCATCGGCTGCGGCAGGAGAGGATGAACCCAAGCCGGGGTGAGCAGTAGTGCAGAGTATTGGAACCGAGTTATCGGCGTGGGATAGGAACCTGGTGAAGTAGGAGACTGTCTTGAGACCCGCCAGAGTTATGGCCTCGAGGGGATACGTACATCACTATCTTTAAACTGATAACGGAAGAGAATGAAAACGGAATGGATCTGAATGCTCGAACGATACGCTGATCCCAAGAGTGGATGAAACAAGAACTATAGATGAACAAATACAATAACAGTGTCTTCCTACCATTAACCTAAAATAAACATAACGTTGTCTAACCTATCCTTAGCTGCACGAAGCCTAACCTTGCTCTGTCTGCACGAAGCCTAACCTAGCTCTATCTGTCTGCACGAAACCTATCCTAGCTCTGTCTGCACGAAGCCTATCCTAGCTCTGTCTGCACGAAACCTATCCTAGCTCTGTCTGCACGAAACCTATCCTAGCTCTGTCTGCACGAAGCCTATCCTAGCTCTGTCTGCACGAAACCTAACCGAGCTCTGTCTGCACGAAGCCTAACCTAACTCTGTCTGCACGAAGCCTAACCTAGCTCTATCTATCTGCATGTATCCTAACCGAGCTCTATCTGCACGAAGCCTATCCTAGCTCAATTTGCACGGAAATCTACATTTCTACCACCAGATGTGGGCAAATTTCGATGCCTTGCTTGAACTCTCCTAGTATGAAAAGAAAATCAAGCTATAAAAGTTAAGGTTGAAGCGTTTTGCATATAATCATTTTAAAAGTTTTGTGTTCGTTACCCACTGGTTTAGTTCGTACTCATCCTTATGTTTCTTTGATAAGGCCTGTTATTTCCCGTGAAATATTCAGCTCCAATATGCAGAATCAGTTTTCGTTTTCCATTAAGTGGAAACGATCATATGAAAGATAAAAAGTACTTTATTTATAACTACGCCAGGTTACGGCACCTGCGTTTTACTGAAATTGGAAGGAGTGGAGCATTCATCAGCGCACAGACGAACGAACCCATGACATTCATACACGAGATAGAGAGATAGATAGATAGATAGAGAGAGAGAGAGAGAGAGAGAGAGAGAGAGAGAGAGAGAGAGAGAGAGAGAGAGAGAGAGAGAGAGAGAGAGAGTTAATATCATCTCTACCTCCGTCGTACAGTACCGACATCCTGTGCGATATCATGTAACTACTCACATAAATAATCCTAAATCTGGTTTGAAAGCGGCGAATCATTTGCATATGAAGCGTCATTCCGTAAGTTACCGCTTTAATAAGGCATGTAATAAACCGCTCAAGTATATAGAACAATATTGCACCAGAGCGAAGGAAGGGTCGTCGACTATCGTATAACAAACTGTTCACTTTCAATTGATCTGCCATTACATCAAGAGGGAATCCAATACCATGTAATTATATAGGTTGTGTTTCGCTGTGTTCGAAAATGAGATCACTTCAGGCCTATAAACCAACCAGGGTTATTTCTTCCTAATAATAATAATAATAAAAATAATAATAATCCCAATAATAGTGAATAATGTAAAAAGCAACTGAAATGTGAATGAAAATGTTAATAACATTAAAAAAAAATCCCATAAGCCCATGGTATTCTGTGGAAATTAAAAAGGCTTTACCGAATGTTTTCCATACGCTTTTATCTATCCATTCTCGGTCTGTTTTGCTGCACATTATATAATAACTCGTGATACACTGATGTTTTCATGTTAAAACTTTTCACCTTTTTTTTTTCACAGTGAACGACATGGCACAAGCAAAACATCTGAGGTGAAAGGAAAAACTAAAAAAAGAAAATAATAATGTAGCGATCCATTATGGATGGTGTCGTAGGCGAGCGTAGACTCTGAGCTTGAAAGGTTACAGGAAGAGGGAAAGACGGGAGGAAGGAAGAGAATTCCACAGCTTAGCTGTTTCGAGGGAAGAAGATATTAAAACAGTCACTCCTCGACTGGCCGGTCATCACACACAGAGCAGAATACTGAATCTGTCAATGCTGTTCAAAGTTTCAGGATTAATCTCTTGTCTGACAGTCCGAAAAGTATACAAAATGTATGGCATCACTTCCGTGAGATTGAGTCGTCTGCGACGGAGGATCAGATTCAGAATATTGAATGAAACTGCGGAAAAATTCGGTGCTCATATTTATCAGGTGCTCAGTCACGCGTACGTGGGCGGGGCTAAAGTGATAGCGAGGCCGCCATTATGACGTCATGGTTGTCATAAACATGAGAGGTACCGCCCCAAGTGGGGGATTCTTGTACTATTTATGGCTACACTGCATTCTATAAAGGCACGGTAAAAATAAGATACGTCGTGGGATATAGCAAAGCCAATCTCAGGTTCTTCCACCTCTTGGGAAAAAGATGAATCAAATACAGTCTTAATTTACTGGTACCATACCAAGGAAAATAGCCAAATGCTTGGTTCTCATTACCCGCACAAACTTTTGTCATATCGAGAAGAGCGGAATTGGTGCTTTGATTTTTAAAAAAGGTTTGAGCCCGAGGGATCTAGCGCTGTTGCAAGGAGGAGGATTGGATCGATGCTGTTTTCTATGGTTTGAAGTTATGTTTGCTTTTGAAAGAGTGGTCGAGCACGATCTTAGGTGAGGCGTAGTTTAGGGTGGAGCGGATGAATCGTGACGAGACTTAAGGATTCTCTTTCATATAACCTCGCCTTTCTCCTTCGTTATTGTCGTTTATCCCTCGGACTATGGTAGTAGTTTATCAATAGACCTTTACCGATTACATTACGGAACAGGAACGCTATAGAGAATTGTGTGGGCCATTATCGGATTGTATCGAGTTAGTAGGGAAGTATCGGGTAGTTATAATGAAATATCGGCTGATCACCCGGTGTCTAAAGGGAATATCACTCAATCAGTCAACATCGGCGGACAATATCGATGTTATTTCTCTGGAAGAAGAACACTTGGTGATATGAACAGGAGCCGATCACCACCATGATAAATTTGTTCTCGGCAATTTACGGTGAACAGTTACATAACATTATGAGAAATCACATCATTAGTATATGAAACAAAACACATTGTAACCGATGAAACAAGTACGATATAGTCAAGATACTGTTCTAAACATTTTAAGAATCTCTGCAGTTTTCGTTCATCTGGCAACTACATACCCCCCCCCCCCCAAACAGCCACCACATCGAACTCCGAAACTTAAAACCTCATTTTAAAGTCAGGTTATTGTTCTAATTAAAAAAGTTGTGGAGCGATTTAAAATAATATTCATTTCATTCCTGCTGTGTTAAGTCACCTGCTGGCTCCTTCAGATTAAATATGAGGTGCTCTAACAGGCCATATGGAAAGAAAATGGAGTCAGTGAGTCAAAAGAATTGGTAGTTTTTTGTTTTTTTTTTCACAGCTGAAGGGCGACCATCTTGCCGGCCTACGAGGTTGGGTTGGAGACCCCAGTTAAATATATATTCAGTAATCCCATAAAGGCAAAGATATAACATAACCCCACTTTTTGACCTGTAGGTTCCTCCCGGTGAACGTGGCTAGCTCCCTGAGCGCTGCAGGAAGCTCCAAAGAAAGAGGTCTAAAGATTACAATCGCAGATTCAGATACAATCGCTCTAAAATATAATGATTCTGAGGTTATTTTCTCTTCTGATAATTCATTATGTAACGGTTTGTGAGGGTTGAATGGAATGGTGTAAGCAGGATGTGAAAAATTCTTCATGATGGAGTAGAATGTTCGTGAGATGGGACCCTACGAATGTGGAAGTCGTCGCTCCCCTTATTGCACAATATGTGTCTTTTTCTGCTACGAGGATAGTGCGAATTGTGAAGACTTTAATATGGAAGCTTGATTCGTTTCCTTAATGACCCCCAGTGTCTGCGTATGACTCCTTCATGCTCTCTCTCTCTCTCTCTCTCTCTTTGTTTTGCTTCCACCTCCCACTTCTCTCATTTCCAGCTCATTTAGATAGACACATTAGGTAAATGAGCTGTGTTTCGCGCCCTTACAATAATTTCTGTTAACGAACGATATCACTTCAGCTTACATCAAAGCTTATCTCTTGACATTATCTCAAGCTTACATGAAAGCTTATCCCTTACAGCTTATGCTATTTACTGAAACATTCGAGGGAAATGTTTCCACATATGTATCGTCACCAGTTCTACCGATGCCACATGTCGTAAACTCGTAAATTCTGATCATCTTGAAAAACGCTACGTTTTCTGTGTGTGTGTGTGTGTGTGTGTGTGATGGTAAACTGCTGTTGGAGTGATGTCTACCCTAATTTTGCCATCTGCCGGGTACTCCAGTAGTTCACGCGGTGTCTGGCCTCTCCAGCTGGCGCTGGTGTCCGCTCTGGGCAGCTGGCGTTGGGTTATCTTGAACTTCCATCTTTTCTGCCACACGTTCGAAGCAGCCAGTTGGATAGCACCCTCTTGACTTCCAGTCACGGGATGACTTTCGCTGTACGTCTCCAGCGGCGGAAGTCTCAATCCTCAAGGGTATCCCTGACGACTCTCAGAGCCTGGGTCGTGCCAGAGCTGGGCCGAGCTCTGTATTGCCTGAGCCTAATTTCCTCTCGGTCTCGCCTGCAGCTGGGAGGGTAGTGTGGCCTGGCCTCGCGTGTCTCTTCAATCCTGCTGTCGACCACCTTGTGTGTAGTGGTGGGATGTCTCTCTCTCTCTCTCTCTCTCTCTCTCTCTCTCTCTCTCTCTCTCTCTCTCGATATTGGAGATTCGTTCCACGTAAATACGTGTTTCTTTCTTATTTTTTTTCTTTTTCATGTATCATAAAACTGGTTGACGAATAGTTGAGTCTGACGGCTCCTCTCTCTCTCTCTCTCTCTCTCTCTCTCTCTCTCTCTCTCTCTCTCTCTCCTGCAACGTGTGGTTTATTTCACTGTCTTGATCCGGGATCTGCGCGTGGTGGTGGGGAGGGGATCGGGGAGAAGGGTGGACGTGCTGGAAGGACGGGAGAATGGTGGACGTTGTGGGGAGGAGGGTAGAAAAGTGGACGAGGTGGGGAGGAGGTTAGAAGGGTGGAGGTGGTGGGAAGGAGATGGTGAAAAGGGTGGAAGTGATGGGGAGGAAGGTGGAGGTGCTGGGGAGGAAGGTGGAGGTGATGGGGAGGAAGGTGGAGGTGATGGGGAGGAAGGTGGAGGTGCTGGGGAGGAAGGTGGAGGTGGGTGTGTTCATGTCGTCGCCCCGTCCTGGGGGAGCGGCCGCGATTGGCTGGGGGGAGATTGTGTGTCAGGTCTGCTGTGTTCAGGTCTCATTATAGCTCCCCACTGTCTCCTTTATCTCTATCCATAACTCTCTCTCTCTCTCTCTCTCTCTCTCTCTCTCTCTCTCTCTCTCTCTCTCTCTTTCTCTCTCTCTAACTTTTTCCATTTGTCTCTCTCGAATTTCACGTGACACTTTCCTCTCTCACTTTCCACTCCAGCTGCTCCTCGCCTTCAGCCAGATTCCATCAACCACACGGAAAATCCACCAACCACGACCCAGGCTTCACCAACCACAGCCACACTCGACCAACCAACAACCAGACTCAACCATCCACCTCTAACTCCACCAACAATAGCCGATCTCCAGCAGCTACGACCACAGTCCCCTAACTCCAGTTAAGCTCCACCAAACCACGCCCAGATTCCACTAACCAGCCGAACCACCAACCACGCCCAGTCTCCCTAACCACGCCCACTCTCCACCAACCACGCCCACGGTCAGCCGTATCAGTAACACAGTGCAACACTGTCTTAAAGAAGGGAGGGTTGGGCGGGCGGGAGGGTGAGCCAGCCGCAGTGGGTATCGTACACCGGGGAACGGACAGAGAGGGCGGGTCATCGTACCTTGGCGCACTATTGACGTGCACTGTAGGAGGAGTCACCTGATGGCGGAAGAACTCCCGAGATTAAACCAGTGCCCTGAGTAACAACATCAGGAGACACTTGCCTCCTGTATGTTTAATAATCCAGATTATCTTCCTTTTCATCTCCGTCGTCTTTATCAGCTGATGACCAACGAATCTAATTAATACAAGATTAAATCCCAGCGTCCCGGATGCGATGCATGGCTCTGCTGAAGTGTATGTGTGTGTATATATATTATACTCACCCAACAACACACAGTCCTACACCACACAGCGCCCACAAAGGGTTGGCACGCCGGACAATGACAGCAACTAATTTATCACAGGTAGGTCGACGCTTATCTGTCCTGGGAGAGAAAGCGGTGGGTGTGGAAAAGTCCGAGGGACATTTTTTTTTCCCATTTTCTTTTTATCTATCTTTTTTCTTTTATTCCCAGGTGCCACTCCCACCGTGACTGTCTGAGGTCAGGGTGTGACCCGCTCACTTTCATGTGAAGTGAGGCTGAGGAAAGCGGGAGGGAACTGTTTACACAGGTTTTTTTTTGTGTGAGTGTATGTTACGTCAACTGGGAGAGAGAGAGAGAGAGAGAGAGAGAGAGAGAGAGAGAGAGAGAGAGAGAGAGAGAGAGAGAGAGAGAGAGAGGAGACTCAGACTCTTAATAATGGAATCGAATCAGTATTACCCTCTGATTACCATGATTACCTTTTGCCTCACACACGCCCTACGATATTTTTACGCTGGCGAGTCGACTTAACCACTAACTTCGGCCCTGACCTACAGCTTATAAGATTATATATATATATATATATATATATATATATATATATATATATATATATATAATGCTGATGATTAACGAGTGCTGGTCAGCGGTGTGATCAATATTGAGGTTAGCAGGTGACGAGGATGAACGGGGTAAAATACCCCTTGGAAATGTAGATAAAGTTGGAGGTAATTAACCTGGTGTGTTTCCCCCCTTCTACCACACTGAATTTTATATCTGTTGTTTCCCGTTGCTGGAATCGTTCGTGGTTGGCACTGTTGTTCCCGTTGCTGAAACGGTGACTGTTCCTACTGTTGGTCGTCCCGTGGCTGTGTGGGTCTTACACGCGAACGAAAGTCGGCCCCCATCTGGTCCAGTGTTGATGGGGGACCCATAAGCAGTTGATCTCTCTCTCTCTCTCTCTCTCTCTCTCTCTCTCTCTCTCTCTCTCTCTCTCTCTCTCTCTCTCTCTCTCTCACGGTGGAGGTGGAGGTGGCGGCTGGCGGGCGCAAAGCCTCTCGAGATCCGGGTATTATTTCAGGATTTATTGGCAGTTGATCAAGTGGCCAGACGTATGTTTGTGTCCAGTCCATCACTCCTGCTCCGCCTCTGAATCATCATGTGAGGCGGTGGGAGGTGGAAGAGTGTGTCTGGATGAGGCGGTGGGAGGTGGAAGAGTGTATCTGGATGAGGCGGTGGGAGGTGGAAGAGTGTGTCTGGATGAGGCGGTGGGAGGTGGAAGAGTGTGTCTGGATGAGGCGGTGGGAGGTGGAAGAGTGTGTCTAGATGAGGCGGTGGGAGGTGGAAGAGTGTGTCTGGATGAGGCGGTGGGAGGTGGAAGAGTGTGTCTGGATGAGGCGGTGGGAGGTGGAAGAGTGTGTCTGGATGAGGCGGTGGGAGGTGGAAGAGTGTGTCTGGATGAGGCGGTGGGAGGTGGAAGAGTGTGTCTGGATGAGGCGGTGGGAGGTGGAAGAGTGTGTCTGGATGAGGCGGTGGGAGGTGGAAGAGTGTGTCTGGATGAGGCGGTGGGAGGTGGAAGAGTGTGTCTGGATGAGGCGGTGGGAGGTGGAAGAGTGTGTCTGGATGAGGCGGTGGGAGGTGGAAGAGTGTGTCTGGATGAGGCGGTGGGAGGTGGAAGAGTGTGTCTGGATGAGGCGGTGGGAGGTGGAAGAATGTGTCTGGATGAGGCGGTGGGAGGTGGAAGAGTGTGTCTGGATGAGGCGGTGGGAGGTGGAAGAGTGTGTCTGGATGAGGCGGTGGGAGGTGGAAGAGTGTGTCTGGATGAGGCGGTGGGAGGTGGAAGAGTGTGTCTGGATGAGGTGGTGGGAGGTGGAAGAGTGTGTCTGGATGAGGCGGTGGGAGGTGGAAGAGTGTGTCTGGATGAGGCGGTGGAAGACAGATGAGTGTGTCTGACTGAGTGTAATCAGTGTCGGGGCTTGTGTCTGTCTGTCCCCGTGTGGGGCTCCGTCTGGTAGTGAGGGATGACACCGTCTTGTGATGTCGCACGACCAATACGCTCGCGAGGGGATTCTATACCTCCTGGAAGATGCCTGGACTACGACGAGTCCTTGGAATGGCGGAAGGAAGGAAGGAAAGATCTATACGAGGAAGGTTATTCATGGGTGTTGTAAGGAGGAGGCAAGAACATCGGGTCCAGAGTGCTGAGGAAAATGTGAATATCTTTCTTGACTGTTGCTCTGACCGATGGGATTTATGAGTTGAAGAGTTTGGGAAGAGGTTCGTTAGAGCGATTCTTGGGATACTGATGGGATTCATGAGTTGAAGAGTTTGGGAAGAGGTTCGTTAGAGAGGGTCTTTGTGGAGTCTGGTATTAAGGGAAGGTCAAGGAAGTTGAAGGGGAATTTGAAGAGGAATAGATTCCCGAGCGAAACTGAAGTGCCACGTTGTCACTCAATCAAATCCTCGCTCTAAGTGATGGAGGAATGGTAGACGTAATGTCTGGTACTGTTATTGTTGAACATTTGGAGGCAGTCATCACCACTGTCAAGTATGTGAAAACTCAAGAGCTGCACACACACACACACACACACACACACACACACACACACACACACACACACACACATATGTAAATATGCTAATCCCCTTACACATGTACACATCCATTTACATAAGAGAAGGGACAAATGGAAAGTAAAAATCAGGAACACATCACTGAGGAAGAGGAGAAACTTGCAAGAACAAGAAGGACCATGATATCTGGAACAGGACTTGAGGAATATATAGCCACAAGGACCAGCTGATCATGACTGCTGTGGAGGAACTTATGTCATGACCCAAGGCATGTATACATCTCAACTTGGGTCTCGGTGGGGAGAAGGTGCATGGAAGACGAGAGGAACAGAACATCGACGTGCATTCAGACAGTGACGATAAAACCTGTAAAATCCACGAAGGCGACAGAAAGCCGGGCTGAACTGTTAGCTCAGCTTAATAGGTCAGCTTAAAGAGGAGGTAGACGATGTTAACATTAAGCTTCAGCGGCGGGGGGGGGGGGGGGAGAGACAAAATGGACTTTCAATGGAAAATACGAGGGAAAGAGAAGTTCTCTCGAGGTTCCCCAACACCGACCACAACACAAAGAAAAGTTGAATGAGGTGGAGCAAGGGAGGAGGGTGCTGACTGAGTCTCTGGGGGGCAAAAGATCACCTCAGAAATCGGGAAGGCAAACAGGCAAAGAAAACGTAACCGGAACATAATAGAATCAAACTAGCAAATGAGTCATAGGCAAACATGGCTTGAGGATACAATGCTAGTGATAGCGGAGGTGAGGGGGGCCCGGAAAAGCTCTCAAATGATGATGGATCAGAGACCACAGACTGTAAGGAAGACCCAGTAAATAATCTAAAAGACCTGTGTGTGGCACAGACTTGGTTACATTAAGATATTGAACCCGTCGTGCTCAAGGGTCGTACCAGAGAGCTCAAACAGCTTACATTTCATCCCGTGTGTCGCAACATAGATCATCTCGTACAAAGACTATGTACAGAAGGAAGTTTTAATCCCAGGGGATAAATGGCAAACAGGGTAAGTGAGCATTAAGAACAGTGAGCCAGTGGACGAGAAATAAGAGAATCGTTCTTATGGTCACTGATATTTCGTGTCACTAAGGCTCTATACAAAAGAGAGACAGATGGAAGCCTTAATATGTAATTTCTCTCTTAGTAGAGAGCCATGTGTGCTCGCACTCCTCCCTCCCTCAGCGGGGCAGGAGGGCGATGAAAGGGAAAGGGAGGGAAAGGAATAAAACAAGGGAGGGAAGAGAGAGAGAGAGAGAGAGAGAGAGAGAGAGAGAGAGAGAGAGAGAGAGAGAGAGAGAGAGAGAGAGAGAGAGGGGGTAAAGAAATAGGAGGGGAAAGTAGAAAGGCACAGCAGCTGGACCCCTGGGGTGGCTGGGACGGTGTGTAACAGAGCTCTCGACGTCTCTCATTATGTGAAGAGGAAGGGAGACACAATCAACGTGGGGAGAGAGACACTGGGGAGAGGTGAGGTGAGAGTGGGGGAGAAGAGACTTTAGTGCTAGTGAAACATACAGGAGTACCAGAACATGATGAGGGTACGTACCTTAGGGGAGGAACAAGATTGGTATATATAATAATAATAATAATAATAATAATAATAATAATGATAATACTAATAATGATAAGAGACTACGGTTTACAGAATCGTATGCAGCCAAAGGATGAAAATGTACACAGAAAATACATACAAAGGAAGGTGAGGGTTTATACAAAAGGGGTTGAGTGTTACACAAACAGTCTTTATACAATACTAGGGTGGCAGTCGACTGGTTTTATTGATGATGTTCACAATAGCTAGGATGGGGCTGATGCGGTTCTAGTGTCGTGCTCCACCACAGGGACGAGGGGATCTCAGGTGGCAAGGAGGTGATGGTGGGGAAAGTGATGCGGTAGTTTCTTCCCGAACCGCTGGGTGAGGTCCGGCCGATGGTTGGAGACAGTCGGGTGAGAGAGGGACTGAAGATGATCTGGCATGCCTTCTCTTCAACATTTTCTCCTGTAGTCCCTCGCTGTGCGGTGGAGGAGGAGGACCTGGCGGGGACGTCGTAGGTGAGTCAGGGAGGAGGGAAAACTGTGCAGATGTTCTGAAGGTCAAGGGCAGGAAGCCCCAAGTGTCTCCTAGTCTTCGAAGAGTGTGGAACCGACGGCTGAAGGAACTGATGATGTCGCCGAGGTGTTCCTCTTCAGTTTAGTGGACTGAACAACCTGGGGTTGGGGTAGGTCCTCGTGAGGGGAGGAGAGGATGGGACACGGGAGAAGAGCTGATGTGATTGGCTACCTTCTTGAGTCCAGTTTATGGTATTATGGTTGGAGGCGCTCCAGTTCTAAAGGGGAGGCCGTCGAAGGTGTCCTGGAAAACGGTTTAGCCAGGAGAGCTGTCGGCAAACGCTGACACAAGCGGAAGAGTCATACATGCACTTTCCTATCGCGCCGGTGTATCTACCAGGCCATCAGCCATGACGATGAGGAAACACAAGCGTCCCATCTTCATGCCCTGTGGGATGCCACAAGCAGAGAGGACTGGAAGATGAAAATGGAACCTTGGATGACTTCAGGCTCAGTGAGGAAGCCTGGATGCCAAAGAATGAAACTTTTTTTTCCTTCCCCGCAGTCCAGAGTGGATGGCTCTGTTGATGCTGACGCCAGAGGCTGACTAGTTTGAAAAATTCTGGCGTAGTCAGCGTGGGCGAAAGCCATTACAGAAGACGTGCGCGTCTCTCTCTCGACTGGGCCAGATGAATTTCTGGAAGATGACGAGGTGAGGCAGTGGATGGCTGACGAGACCTTCACATTACCCAGCCGATGAAGGTCTACTGGAGGCTGGAGTGTCCGTGGAAGCCAGATCAAATCACATAACTTTCAGAACATCAGCTGGGGATCAGGGTGACGGCAAATGGTCGTAACTCATCGAGCGATCGTACGCTTGTTGACTCTGGGATTGGGAGGGACATATGAAGTCCTCAAATCAACGGGGCCTTTCTGGCTGGTGGAGGCAACCACTCACTCCGGGTGGAGGGGAGGGGTGAGGAGTGGCGATGAAAGGGGTGAGGAATATGCGACGGGGTGTGTGGAGTGGATGGGTGGAGTGGATGGGGGTGTGGAGTGGGCGAAGGGGTAGAGAGTCCGAGTTTTTTTTTTGAGGAGAGGGACGAGGGGGTGAAGACTGGATGGGGAGAGAGAGTATAAATGTAGAGAAGTTGGGGAGAGGGAGGAAGGGTTGGGCTGACGGGACAGACACACACAAACACACACACACACACACATACACACACACACACACACACACTTTGACTACGTATGACAATGCTCCCGCCTGGGCCAGGCAACAAGGGCTAGTTTAACACGCTGCCTGAAGGGAGGAATCGCTCCTCGGGCTGAAGGGAGGAAGAGGAGAATAGACACATGTACTCGGCGATCTGCCGCTGGGCACGTCTTGTTGTCTAGCACAATAGGTGACTCATTCTCTCCTCTCTCTCTCTCTCTCTCTCTCTCTCTCTCTCTCTCTCTCTCTCTGCAGCACAGGTGGGGGTTGGTGTGTGTGTGTGTGTGTGTGTGTGTGTGTGTGTGTGTGTGTGTGTGTGTGTGTGTGTTTGTGTGTGTGTGTGTGTGTGTGTGGAAGTGGACGGAAGTACCCATCCAACTCGTTATCTGGCCCTCCTCACTCACTCACCAACAGCCAAATCAATTAACAGTATTTTCAGCCCGGGTGATGTTAACGTAATTAACCAACATTAATGAGCTGAAGACACTGACGTGCTCCCGGGGTAACGACATGACGAGGGGGATACTGTCTTGATGGTGTGGAGTTAGGGCTCTAGTTAAGGTGCAGTAGTTATAGGGCTGTATTATAGGGCCGTAGTTATAGTGTTGTAGTCATAGTGCTGTAGTTATAGTGTTGTAGTCATAGTGCTGTAGTTATAGGGCTGTAGTTATAGTGTTGTAGTTATAGTGCTGTAGTTCGACATGAGGCTGTAGTTATAGTGTTGTAGTTATAGTGCTGTAGTTATAGGGCCGTAGTTATGGTGCTGTAGTTATAGAGCCGTAGTTATGGTGCTGTAGTTATGGTGCTGTAGTTATAGGGCCGTGGTTATAGTGTTGTAGTTATAGGGCCGTAGTTATAGTCCTACTTGAAGTCGAGTGATTTAGGCCGATATAGTAGTTGGGTTTATATATATATATATATATATATATATATATATATATATATATATATATATATATATATATATATCAAGTATGATGATTATCAGTATGTTGTTAGCATGATGACTGGTGAAGTGTTAAGGGCCACGTGGCGACGGGGGTAGGGGGGGGTGTAACGAGCCAATCAACGTCTGGCTAATGAGGCCGCCCAGGTGGATGGCCAATCACCGGCCACGTCACACTTGATTTTCGCGGGAGACGCCTCTGAGCGGCACCAGGTTAAAGATGAGATCAACGACATTAGCAACGCTGAGTGCTTGTTGGTGGATGTGTGTGTGTGAGAAAGAGAGAGAGAGAGAGAGAGAGAGAGAGAGAGAGAGAGAGAGAGAGAGAGAGAGAGAGAGAGAGAGAGAGAGAGAGATGAAGTCAGATATTCGCTTTGTAAAACAAATTCTCTCACGACCATTAGTAAAATAGGACGAAGCTGAATTGATCAAATACAGTCGAACCTGCTCAGTTACAAGTGCCTTCATCAGAGGGCGTGGTCACGCCTACTCCCTCCTGATTGGCTGACGGTGCCCATGACGTCACGGCGAGAGCTGACACCTACCCCTGCCTCATTGGCTGACGGTGCCCATGACGTCAGGGCGGGAGCTGAGGCGGGTCTCATGCTCTACGACAAAGAGGCGTCACTGGGCCTATCCTACCCGACGCTGTCGAGGATGGCGTCGTCGAGCTTCTCACACCCGCCGCTGTCACCGAGCGGCGCCACCGGGCATGTCTTGGCGTCAGTTAGAGGGAATTTACCACATGATAAACTCCTCACTCCACCAGCACAGAATATGAAACAAGTTTTATGAAAGAGTTTCCGAGGGAGGGGGGAGGGGGGGGACTTAAGACGGCAGAGGCTGGACAGCATTTAATGAAACTGGCGAAGGAAGAGTGGGAGGGGAAATGGAAAAGGGGGAAGGAACAGGTGGGGGGGGGGGGGGGGGGCCGCGCCAAGCGTATGAGAAAGCTATGAAGGAAAAGTGTAATTTAAGTAGAACTCATTAAGGGAAATTAGGGTAGGGAACCAATTAGGCAAATCTACTGAGGTAGAAAATTTAAGGAGGTGGATGAGGATGGCGGGGGAAAGGACCAGATGGGATGGTAATATGGAATGGGAAATGAAAGAGATAATATTTGACAATGAGAAAGCATCATCGAAGCCAATCTCTGTGTTCTAAACTACATCATACATCTCATCTAAGTCAACGAAATCATTAGCAAACATATACAAACATCAGATAAGAGTATTCTGTCCTTTTAAAATACTGGAGAACATTAACAGAAGGAATCTATCGAGTTTTGGGGAGTAAATGATAGCTTAAAAAAAAAAGAGAGAAACGGTAGAGCGGAATTATATTTTCTTGTTAAATTGGACTTTTATTTATTTTTTTCCCAGCTAACTCAGTCGTGGGCCAACCCGGCCTCCTGCTGTCTGTCTTTCTCGTGTAAACCCTATATGTTTCTTGCCACCGTCCTGTTGTGACCGTCTGTAAACTCCCCAACACCAGCTCTCTCTCTCTCTCTCTCTCTCTCTCTCTCTCTCTCTCTCTCTCTCTCTCTCTCTCTCTCACACACACACATCAGTAAATCATCCCCCGGGGTAAGTGCCTCGGCCCCCACCCCGGGCCCCACGGCCGTCTGGGGGCCCCGCAGAGAGCAAGAGTACCCACAGTGAAGACGACGCCGGCGGAGGGGAGGAGGGAGGCGAACAAGCCAACGATGCGAGGAACTTCAGACTTACTCAGGGTAAACTTTATCGTAATGAAGACAGACGAAGACTCTCTCCTCTCTCTCCTCTCTCTCTCTCTCTCTCTCTCTCCCAGTAGAGCAACAGCAGCAGCAGCAGCAGCAGCGGGAGCGGCAGTCGTTGATCGGCACAACAACACTTTATTTCCGAGAAATTCCTCCACGAAATACTTTTTCAAATCGCGACTCCCTGAAGGATCCAATTGGAATCCATTTAAAAAAAATAAAAAGAAAAAAAGGTGGACTGGAATGCATTTGGACACACCGCGTGACCTTATAAAGTTCCCGTGTGCTACGCTACACCTTGAAGGATACCATTGTCTGCCCTCTGTACACACAGACACACAGACACACACACAGACACATACACACTTGGGTCTGTTAGTGATGAGTGTACTCGTTCGTGACCAACCTTCGCCATGGATCTGTTGCCATCACGGCTTCCCTGATTCAGCAGCCACTCACCGCCACTTGTTGCCATCACAAGCTCCCCAAATTTACCTCCCTCCCTCCCTCTCTCCCTCTCTCTCTCTCTCTCCCACCCACACACATACTCACACCACTTCTCTACCACTTTTGCCCCTCGCTGTCCTCGGTTATAACCTCCACATCATATAATTTCTTGTCATCATATGGTTTCTGAACCCCCGTTTCTCTAATGGAGTGTTGCCATCAAGAGCTCCTTGGTTATATAGAACCACATCCCCTCCCTCCCTCTCAATCAACATTCCTCATCAAGACTTTCCTATTTAGCATATCCACTTCGCTGAGTGTTGCCATTACGGGGCTTCCTGTACAGCACTTTTAAGATCCTCTTGCTATGAGAAAAAAATAAGTAATTAATGTTAACTCTTCTACCAATGATGCCATTTGCTGGGTCATCGCGTTACCAGGCTCTTATCATCATCCCTGCTCCACACCACCACCATCTCACTAACGCACTAACGCAATGCTTATGATACGCCCTTCGCACATTACCTGAGCAACATCACACAACAAGAGTCCGGCCATCTGGCTAAGGGCTGGTATCATCCACTTCTCATGTATACAGATAATGGTAAAAAGGTTCCAGCCCAGTTGATGGTTTGACTAAACCCGCATCGGTACCGAATGAGTCTGTGGTTTATATACTTTTCCGAAGCAAAAGACACGTATATAAACAAGAGAGAGAGAGAGAGAGAGAGAGAGAGAGAGAGAGAGAGAGAGAGAGAGAGAGAGAGAGAGAGGGTTAAATATCACTAGAATGGTGTCTGAACTGAAATGGCCTGGGTTATGTAAGAGATGGGTTGAAAATAATGCTATCACCCAACTTGAAAAAGAGAGGAGAAAGGGTGATCTTATCGTGACTTATACGGTCTCTTATGACACTTATTAACGTGGATTTAGGGGGGGGGGAGGCATCTTTCAAAGCTGGGCTGATGAGGATTAGGGAACAGAAGTGGAAGATTATAAGAGGGGGAGACAATGAAAATGATTGGACAATAACACTTCCTTTTTGTGGCTTAATAAAATACACATGGGATTCGTTGGGAACACAATGTGCACAAAGTATTTAACCATTTCCAAGTACAGAATTATACGAGTATTGCTCAATTCCCGTAATGACACAGAGGTAATTACACAGAAGCAAATACATCCAACAACAAAAAAAACATACAAACATGAAATACATTCATACAAAACTGCATTCATAATGCACATGTCCGGAAATGACTGAAGAAAATATAATCAGGAAACCCATGAATGAATCCTTGTTCTGTGGGAGGCAAGCGAGAGGGATACAAGGTATGAATGGGAGGGCAGGTCATACATTGTGGGGGGGGGGAGGTCATACATCACGAGTGGGGGTAGGGGGGGAGGGGGAAGGAGGAGGTCATACATCATGAGAGGGAGGAAGTCAAACCTCACGAGAGGGAGGAAGTCAAACATCATGAGTATCATATACTATCACGATAGAGAGATAGATAAATAGATATATAGATACATAAATAGATAGATAGATAGACAGATAGAGATAGATAGAGAGAGAGAGAGAGAGAGAGAGAGAGAGAGAGAGAGAGAGAGAGAGGTAACACCGGAGGACTGTGCAGTCCAGGTATCCCAGAGTGCCTTTAATAATGCATCCCGCAAATGAAAGATGGAGGCGGAATTCCAGGTATGCGTGAGAGAGAGAGAGAGAGAGAGAGAGAGAGAGAGAGAGAGAGAGAGAGAGAGAGAGAGAGAGAGAGAGAGAGAGAGAGAGAGAGAGAGAGAGAGAGAGAGAGAGAGAGGCGCTCTGAATAAGTCAAAAGTGACCTAATTGGTGAGTGGGGCGCAAATAGCACACGCCTAGGAAACAACGTTTTGAGACTGGGTTAAGATGATGTGTGAAGTGTGTTTATGTGTGTCAGATTAAGGAGCCCGACCCCCCATGTCTCTCCTCAAGATCCTAGTGTGTGTGTTGACCACCAGGTTGTGAGCCTTACCTGTGTCCACACGCTGGCCATGCTGAGTTTGGGCCAGGCGGAGGCAAACTGGAAGCAGATCCATCTTGTGTCGACATCTGGAGAAGGATGAAGCGGTGGTTATGCGACCAGCTGATTATGACACGTAGGTCATGGGTGAAGGCATGGAGAAGAGATGAACACACAGACACACACACACACACACACACACACACACACACACACAAGAAGAGATCGCAAGTCGAACGTCCGTCTGTGGGATCCGTGTGAACTCCTAGTTCGTTCTATTTTCCATTTAGCAGGTCGGCAAAATACCCTAAAAACCAAGTTCTCAAATTGGAAATGACTTATTCAGGCGGGGAATATACCGAGAGAAGCATTCAATACTGCAGTCAATATTGGCTCAAAATTATTTCTAGACTTTCCTCAGATATTGTTGGGCAAACCTCTGTCTTAATGGCGCCCTAGTGAAGGTTCCTTTGTGGTTTGATGATGAGGCAGTCGACGGAGACGAGGTCCTCTGTGGCCAAATGTTTTCCACTATGAACACCAGCCAAGGTTGGCTGACACATCCACAAGGTCTATGTACACATATACATATACATAGTCAATTGTTACACATACACATAATCACACATTCAAAGTGTGTGGCTCACCGCAAGAATGTTGTCACATCAGGTGAAAAAAAAAACTCATTCATGCCAAATAACAGAACCATATAACATTCATAGAAAAACATAAATTTCGTTATAAGTAGTTTATATGAAGAGTTTCTATACTTTCACTTGGGAAAAGTTTACATACTTTCATGTATCTGTAATAGATTCATAAGAAACAGAAAATCCCTCATTAGGCTACAGTATCTAAGGAATTTAAAATTTATATCACACCAAAGCAAACCAACAGCATTATACCATAATGTTAATTATTAAATATAAACAGGATTTAGATAAAACTACATACAATAAATTACATATTTGTTTCTTTCCTCTTAAAAAAAGATAATACTGGAATAGAAATGACTGGGAAAAAAATACTGGAATAGAAATGACTGGAAAAAAAATACTGGAACAGAAATGACTGGGAAAAAAATATGTAGCTTGTAAATGCTTCCAATTTATGGTTTGCACTGAAGTGTTGGACACATAAATTGTGACGTTGGTAATAAACTTTAATATATTACACTAGTATTGTATTGCTTATTACACTAGTTCCGGGTTGTCTATTACAACAGAGGTGTTGAGGAAGAGGTTGTGAACTGCAAATAACCATCAACAACCATCGTAGCCCATGTAACCAACAACCACATTCCACTAACAACCATCCTAGCCAATCTATCCACCACATTCCACTAACAACAATCCTAACCTAACCTAACCACCACATTCTATGTAACTTAAACTACGTAATTAATGCCAAATTAAGTTCATGACGTCAGCAAACTTGGTGAGGAGGTGAGGTGAGGTGAGGTGAGATAAGGTGAGGAGGGAGGAGGTGGTTCTCCGTTGCCTGTATAGACGTCGAGGAACGTATAAAAGGAGTAAATAAAGACTGAATACAGGGGTTGGTGGGTGTGTTTCTTTAGGGGGATACAGCATAGGTCAGAGTGGCTGGATGGGACAGGAGAAGACCCATGGCTAATACTGAATGTCCAGCGATGCCGCTAGGGTTGATAAGGGATGTCTACGGACGGCGTGAGACGTGAGGGGGAAAAATTGACGTGAGGAGATGAGCGTGCAGCAGGTATCAAAGCCGAGGGGAATACTAAACCTCGACATCTATTGTCTGGGCGTGTCTGGAAAACCTGACACAGAACTATAAGTCATATATATATATATATATATATATATATATATATATATATATATATATATATATATATATATATATATATATATATATATATATATATATATATTTCTATGAGTCCACTGGGTAAATGAAACACGATAAGTTCCCAAGTGCACTTTCGTGCAATTATCACATCATCAGGAGGGATACAAGAAAGAAATAAGTCAGTTGATATACAGTGAAGAGACGTAGCTAGGACGCCATTTGGTAAACAAGTGATTGTCTTGGACAATCACTTGTTTACCAAATGGCGTCCTAGCTACTTCTCTTCGTTGTAAATCAACTGACTTATGTTTCTTTCTTGTATCTCCCCTGATGTGATTATTACACGAAAGCACACTTGGGAACTTATCGTGTATCATTTTCCCCGTGGACTCATAAGAATATATATATATATATATATATATATATATATATATATATATATATATATATATATATATATTAACTGAGCTACGGGAGATGCAAGCGGAACTTCATGTTGTACAACTCTGAGGAAAACTCGAAAAATGGGGTAAGTGAATTTACATACTCAGGTACGATGTCTGATGAAGTATGTGCTGTTGGGAGGGCAGAGGCTGAGCTGCAGGTCGTGTGAGGGATGGGGAAAGTGTGAGGGAGGCGGAAGCGTGAGGGAGGGGGGGGGGGGAAGTGTGAGGGAGGGGAAAGTGTGAGGGAGGAGAAAGGTGAGAGGAAAAACTTGGAACTCATGCCTTGGTGGATGGGGGTACTGAATTCTGCATGGTAATGAAAGAGGGTAAATGTTTGCAAGTTGGCTGTACTGATGCGAAAGTCTGGGGTTCCTGTAAGCCACAGAAGAGAGAGAGAGAGAGAGAGAGAGAGAGAGAGAGAGAGAGAGAGAGAGAGAGAGAGAGAGATGACCACAATCAAACTGCATGACTTACACCACCACATTACAGGCAGCGATAGCGAGAGAGAGAGAGAGAGAGAGAGAGAGAGAGAGAGAGAGAGAGAGAGAGAGAGAGAGAGAGAGAGAGAGAGAGAGAGAGAGGCAGAGTTGAAGATGTGAGGATCAAGCAGGGGAGAGGAGGTCGTTCAGAGGCAATAAAGAGGGAAGTGCACTTTTGCCTGCACGGCTTGACACAAGGAAGGCACGCCACTGACTGTGTGTGTGTGTGTGTGTGGACGTGGCTGGTGGTCGGAGGAGGAGGAGGAGGAAGAGAGGTGGAGAGGGTCTGTGAAGGAGAGGTCCAGTGATGAAAACACCTAGTGATGGAGAAGTTCAGTGATGGATAGGCTTAGTGATGGAGAGCCTTAATGATGGAGAAGCTCGGTGATGGAGAGGCTTAGTGAAGAAGATGTTAAGTGATGGAGAAGATCGGTGATAGAGAGGTTTGAGATGCTGAGTGAAGAATGAGTGGTTCAACCCACAAACAATACAGACACCACCAGAGGTATACGACTATGATACCTTACATACCAGACACATACTGCAGATGGAACTCCACCAGTGAACACAGACGTGGAGTCCACCTGATGAAGTGTTCTGGTGGACACCGCTGGTGTGGACGGTCTAATCCACACTCCTGATGCACGTGCGCTTCATCCTGAAGGGTGCTGAGGACGCAGGGGTGAGCTAACTCCCTCCACTACACCATTAACACATTCCCTCCACGTTCTTTCCCTCCAACCTCCTTTGTACCAGTTCCCTCCAATCCACAGACCTAGACTCTGCCCACGTGCAATAGCGTTTCCCCTGACCAACACCGTGATCCAAGGCAGGAAAGGCAGTACTCGCCCTTAATACCCACACTGCCTTGAAACTGCGCAGAATAACCACCATTACTACATCATCAGCAGTGATCATTTGCTCCGGATACTGGCGTGGGAGACTGTCATGCCTCTGTGTCTTGAGAAATGAACAGGACTGAGAGGAGTGATGAACAAGATGAATAAGTTGAGAGGTAGTAGGAGTGTGGTCCCTCCTCTCCCAGGCGATGAATAAAGTCTGAGGAAGAGCCTAGCACCACCCCCTCTCCCAGATGATGACGAGAGAGAGAGAGAGAGAGAGAGAGAGAGAGAGAGAGAGAGAGAGAGAGAGAGAGGGAGAGTGGCTCCTCTCCCAGCAGGTCCACATCCACGGTATTCCATTAAGCGTGTAACCCAAGTTAGGTCGAAGGTAATTACCAGGTCACTCTCACATTTCAAAATCCTCCTCTCACACGTTATTTTCCGGCCTTTTGCATCCTTCTTTATCATTCCCTCTTGTTCTTCTCTTCCTCTCCTTCCATTTTCCCACTCTCACTATTCTCTCCAATCTTTCTGTCACCTCTCAATCTTCTTCTATCGTCAGTTATTCTCTCTTTCTCTTCTACGTTTTTCTGCATTCCTCTCTTTCTATCTCGACCTAATCTCATTAACGTCTCTACGGTTTCGTACTGTTATTATGTACGTGTTATTATCCCTTTTATCATCATCATCTTCCTCTTCTTCTTCTTCTTCTTCTTCTTCTTCTTCTTCTTCTTCCTCTTCTTCTTCTTCTTCTTCTCCTTCGCTTATACCTCGTTTATCTTCATCTGTTTATCTCCTTAATTTCTTTCACTTTTATCTTTAGTCTGTGAGTAGCTGTCCAACTCTTGTTTATGCCTTTCATGTGGATGTGTTTGTTCTTTGCTTTCAATGTCTTTGTTGTTCTTCTTTTGTTTTTCTCTCCTTTTTCTTCTTCTTCATCATCTTTCCTTCGTTCCTTCCTCCTGCAGTTCCTCCTCTCCCCCTCTACGCCTCCAGTGTGTCTCCTTCAGTGGGACTCCACAACACTGGACACCACGTAGGTTTTCCATGTGTAATTTATGCACCCTTGGTAGGTACCTTTTGTGTGTGTAGTTTGCTCTGCTATTCCCTTCGTCTATGCACGTCCGTGTCTGTGTCGTGTGTATGTATATATGTATGTATGTATATGCAGGTATAGGTCAATGTTTTGTGTATGTATATATATGTATAAATGTATATTCATTTATAGATGTATGTATGTTTATATTTTCTATCTAATCTCTCGTACCGTCGCGTTCAGGGAAGGTCACGTAGCAGGGGGTCCCTTGCAGCCTGACCTAGTCTGGCTCCACGTTATAAAGATGACGAGTTAAAGAAACTGTGAGAGAGAGAGAGAGAGAGAGAGAGAGAGAGAGAGAGAGAGAGAGAGAGAGAGAGAGAGAGAGAGAGAGAGAGACGGAGATGCGCGCACACACACCCATCATCCAAAAGGCAAACTTCACTGACAGACTTACTGGATAAGTTTTAATCCAGATGTAACCAGACACAGTTTCCTAATGAGTTTTCAAAATACCCATCCTCCCCCCTTCCCCCCCGCACGTTAAATCCCCCCTCCCCCCCAGCCAGAGACGAAGGAACACTTACCCAATCATTTTTTCTCCCAGTATGAAATATATATATATATATATATATATATATATATATATATATATATATATATATATATATATATATATATATAAAGAGAGCCACTATAATTCTGATCTTAATGTAATCCAATCCCGCCTACAATCATAATCCAATCCCGCCTACAATCATCCCGGTTATGAAAGCAATTAATTAAGGGTTTCGCATCCCAGTGCCGAAGCCTTACATTGGTTTCAATCCTTCTCGCTGATGAAATCCTCCTCAGGAACACTGGGACTTGAGGAAGAACTTGAAGTAGTGTTACAGGTTTTGTTTTCCAGCTACTGTCCGTGTTCTGTCATCAGCGGTGAGTGTGTGTTACGACCTGCACAGAAGGACTAATGAGGGTAGAATAATTAACAGACTCAGAGAACAAGAGGTAAGGGGGCTCCTAAAGAGATTCCTTCAGGATATATACATATATATATATATATATATATATATATATATATATATATATATATATATATATATATATATATATATATAGCTTAGTAGTAATATTACCAGCGTGAAATCTGCAAGTAAGAGGATTCACCTAGACAGAATTAGTGAAAGCCAGTGCCTTTAATCCCAAGAATTATGAGAATTAACTGCGAAACATATGTTCCTTGTGACACTGTCGGTGAGGTCACTGGCAGTAACACAGGGGGGAGACGGGGAACAAGGGTGACGATGAGGAGTGTTGGCAGACAACAGCTGTTGGGAGGAGGGAGGGAGTGTGTCATGAACTTCCCTCACTACCACCAGGTGTTGGTAGCATATCTGTTCCTTAGTATACGAGGTGATGGGATATGCCCCTGAGCGTCCATTATTAAAACTAAGCGAGGGAAGGTCGCAGGCGCTTCAGGCTCCACTTGTGCTCACGTATTATGTGTCGTTATATTGTAAGAATGGGCACTTAAACCCTCAGCGGCCGGGAGCCATAACCGTGTGAACATTTGAGTCCGTAAACACACACACCGCGACACCACCGAGCGCAAACACCATGAGCGGGATCCACATCGGTGTGAGAGTTGACTTGTATACAAAAGGATCTGAATTACTGTGAAAAGTGACGATTAGTAGAGCAGTCAGAGCCACAGTCGTGTGAATACCAACTGTCAACACCCCCACGAGGAGCCAGACGCAAGTGAAAACTGCAAAAAGAAGAGATTTCACAGAGGAAATAAAAAGGTGGGGTAACATGTGATATGTGCTGTGGCGTTTGCACAGGGTGTTCAGATAAGGCTGAGGCAGTGGATCCCGTGAGAGGGGTGGCTTTAATGGCGAGGGGAGAGACATAATGTTTTTAAAGGCGTCTCCATGTTCTGTGCTTCACAGCTGCAGGGAGAGGGTACGAGACATGGGCGGCAGATAAACAATGGAATTCTTTCACGAAATATCAAGGAACAGTAAATAAATCCAAGGGGACAGGACTGATGCGAGGAAAAGGGTGAATGAATTCGACGAGAAACGGCCTGTAATTATGGCTAGTTGAGGGTTTATCGCTGGCGTTGAAAATTAGCAGCGAGCACGTCGGGCAGGATTCACACTGGTGAGAGAATCAACATTTCCCCTCGCCAGCACCGGAGGTACAACTGACGAAGGCGCTGAAGGGACCAACCAGACAGGAGCTACGGCGGTGGGAGTATTAACAGGGAGAGAAAAAAAATTCAGGTCGACGCCAAATGGGTCTGGAGATTCCACATTAACCTCCTGAGGACGACAGTACGACCCTTGACCACGACAGAACGACTCTTGCCCACGACGCTACGAATGTCCAACACGAAGGTGCGATCCTTGTGTGCGACGGTCCAAACCAACCCCTTGAACACATAACCTTCATTCACGATGTCGTGACTTTTGACGTGACCCTAAATGGGTGTACGTAGAAGCGAGAGAGAGAGAGAGAGAGAGAGAGAGAGAGAGAGAGAGAGAGAGAGAGAGAGAGAGAGAGAGAGAGAGAGAGAGAGAGAGAGAGAGAGAGCTGGAAAGCTAAGATTAAAAATGACCAAATTTAGAAAAAAAAAAAAATTCTTGCCATGATCTAAATTAAAATCTTAATTAAAAACTTAATTAACCTGATTTTTTTTCTTCCCCCCTGAGGACCGTAGGTTCGTCTCAGTCAAGTGTGTCACTTATAACCCACAACAACCCAGGTGGCGGAGGAAGGAGGAAGGATGGCAACCAATTCAACAAGTCTTGCCCACTCTGAGGATCGAAATGGGGAGGCATTACTGTCTGTTCCTCCTCCTCCCCCTCTATTCTTTCCGTCTGTCTACCTGTGCTTATCTTGGGCTGGATGTCACTGGCGTT
Source organism: Panulirus ornatus (assembly GCF_036320965.1). Classification (NCBI taxonomy): domain Eukaryota; kingdom Metazoa; phylum Arthropoda; class Malacostraca; order Decapoda; family Palinuridae; genus Panulirus; species Panulirus ornatus. The sequence continues at coordinate 4,605,626 of NC_092282.1, forward strand.
GAGGAAGTCTGTCGTGGGAGATGTCAATCCCACAGAGGAAGTCTGGGATAGATGTCACCAGCAGTAAAAGAAAACTGGTAGGATGTCATCATTCCACTGGGGAAGTCTGAGTGAGGGTGTCGATCCTACTGAGGATATCCCGGGAGGATGTCCCTGATACTGAGGGAAGTCTGGATGAGGATGTCACATAACGACTGATGGCGATGCTGGGGGAGTGAGCCACAAAGGGAGGGGCGAGTCGCCAAGTCTCGGGAAGGAAAAGACACAGTTCCCTCCATGTACGGCAGACACGGCCGCCTATCACGCCCTAGGCCAACCTCTCTCTCTCTCTCTCTCTCTCTCTCTCTCTCTCTCTCTCTCTCTCTCTCTCTCTCTCTCTCACACACACACAAGGAAGGCGACAACCTCTCCTCTCTCTCTCTCTCTCCTCTCTCTCTCTCTCTCTCTCTCTCTCTCTCTCTCTCTCTCTCTCTCTCTCTCTCACACACACACACACAAGGAAGGCGACAACCTCTCCTCTCTCTCTCTCTCTCACACACACACACACACACAAGGAAGGCGACAACCTCTCCTCTCTCTTTCTCACTTCAGGAAGGCGACAGCTCCAGGATTTCCCCTGAAGGGCCAAGTCTAACGTCTCCCTTAAAGAACGTCTCCACTCCTCTGGTGACTAATAGCGTCCACACTTTTATTTAATAAAGTTATAAGTGAGTTCTGCGAGGCCTGGTGGGTCCGGGCGCCTTGGTCGAGGGAGCCATTACCTTAGTGAGTGGGGTTGGGTGTTCCGAGGCCCTGGGGGACGGCAGCGCCCCCCCCAGCAGGGGACGGTCCGAACCCCAGGGGGTCATTAGGGAAAACAGGTCATTGTTCGACTAGTGGCTGAGTTGTGAGGCTGTCCTCCGTCTGTCTGTCTTTGATGTTATTTTGGGACGCAGTTACGATCTTTCTCCCTCCTAATACCTCTCTCTCTCTCTCTCTCTCTCTCTCTCTCTCTCTCTCTCTCTCTCTCTCTCTCTCTCATCCCATTCCTGCTTCCCTCACTCTCCTCTACAAACTCCAGTAGGGGAGCGCGCGGGACCTGGCCGTCACCTCGCTAAACTGATAATTGGCTTAACTTCACCTGCCGCCACCAACTGCAGGACACCCATGTCCCCGCCAACCGTCAGCTGGGTCGGCCTGACCAACGCCAGCAGCTCCACTACAGTAAGCCGGGTCCGCCTCCAGCGCTCCAGGAATATTCAATCGCAATATTCAACAGCCCCGTCTTCAGTGCCCCAAGAATATTCACTCATCTGGTACAAAATCGACTGTTTCTCTCCCTACCATTGATTTCAAGTCTTCATAAAACCTGTTGAAGGAAGAAGAAAGGATCTAATTGCATTCTTAAGCCCTTTCACAGAAGGTGACCTAAACAAAGGCATGAATAATGATAAATCTTTCAAAATATCGATAAAATATCCAGCGCTGCTGCCTGGGTCTGTATATATGAATCCATTTTCTAGTCAGCGCTGATGCCTGGATCTGTATATATGAATCTATTTTCTATTCATTTATTTTTCCTGGTCATAACAGAACTTTGCATTCTCTTACTTGGAAATTTTTCTTTGCGAAAAACCCAACGGTATTGTACCAAATAATGGAACTGAAACTGTTCTGCACAGTTTGTAACTGTCTGCCATACACTATCATACCCTTCTATACGAGAAAGCGTAACTCGTACATGCCTGGGGACTGTAGTTTCAGATAAGTGCAAGCCTGATGAAGTGAAGGTTAATACTGGGCATATGGTTTTGAATTCTAATAAGTTATGGTAATTGTCATTAATGATAATAATGCTTTCGACGCCGGCAAGCCTAATACAGCAGAATATTAAGCAGCATATAGCGAAACATAATTCACATGGGTGGCGGAGGAGTAGTGTGGTGGTAGTATCATTTTCAGCAATAAGTATAAGCTAATAAGTATACTCTTGCAGATGCTACAAGTACACTGCACTTGGCTCTAGAGTTATAGAGTCATATGTTTAAGTAAGCGTGGAAATTGATGGTCTATTGTATAACCCAGGGACTCAACACAGACCCAGGGCCCAAACAGCCCACCAAACTTAATTAAAGGGGAAAGTAGAAGCCACTCCCAAAAATGACTGAATAGCTGAATACTTTTACCAAATACAAACAGGAACCCTCTACTACCTGGGCCGTTCATTACTTAAAGTGAAATCAGTTGAATGTGATATGCTGTCGACAAAGACGTTGAAAGTAAGTGTTAATGGACATGTGTTGTGCGCCTAGGGACGAAGTGAGAGAGTCATTCGTAGTGATTAATCCTTAAGGTTTGGGCAAAAAGGCTACATCATCGTACCTAAGGGTCGTATCCTCGTGTTCAAGGGTCGTATCGTCATGTTTAAGGGCCCAAATCTTGACAATAAACTAACCAATTAGGACGTGGGGCCACATGGGTGTGAAACTCAACAGTAAACACATCAGGCAGGATGAGTACCACACGGGTGTGAACCTCAACAGTAAACAAACCAAGCAGGACGGGGGCCACACGGGTGTGAACCTTAACAGTAACACATCAGGCACGACGGGGGCCACATGGGTGTGAACCTTAACAGTAAACAAACCAAGCAGGACGGGGGCCACACGGGTGTGAACCTTAACAATAAACACATCAGGCAGGACCCAACGCTGCCGTGAAATTCAATTTAAGCTGGCTAGGGGAATGGCTGCAATTCCTGGATCGGCAACATTTTTAATAATGACATTTATCCAATACGATAAATATAATGAAAAAAAGAATAAATACTTCCTCAGAAAGTGTGAACAGAGTAATTCTAGCACCTTTGTTACAAATATATCAACACAGCATCACACAACCTAGTAATCATACATCAACATAGCATTATGAAACCTGGTAAATTATTTACATATGACACACGTTCCCCCTAATATGCAAATTAAATAATAAATGAACGACTGACTGAACACTTTCATTAAATGAAATAATACTGCATCCTAACCGAACAGGGACTGTATCTTTCATTAATTCAAAATACAACAGCTGAATTTATAGTGTTTCGTCAACGCAGACGTTGAGATTAGAAAACACTGGATGGTTTCTCTGCTCACGCAAGTGCCTTGTGTACTGTTTACACTGTATAATGTATAGTTTAGTGTATACTGTAGTATGTCGCTAACAGCGAAAAATGTATATGTTAAGTGTACAGGATAAAGTAAACACTGCATTGTGTTGTACAGATTTAGTGTGTAATGCATAAATGATACAGTAAAAGCTGTAGATTGTCACGTAAAGTGCTTATTGTATAGTGTACGGCGCTTAATATACACTGTACAATGTATAATTTACGATGTATAATTTGGAGTGTTATGGGCTACATTGTACGATAATGATCATAGTAGTATATATATATATATATATATATATATATATATATATATATATATATATATATATATATATATATATATATATTCTATGTATGTTTATATTAAAGCTGAACTATACGGCAGAAGTTTGTGTACGCACGGATGCGTGTTCCCACTGTACACGGCTGAGGAACTGTGACCCATCAATTATGATGAGTCCTGTGGTAATGAGTGTAGTGAGTACGACAGTGAGTATAGCGGATTGCGTCACCATGAAGGCAGGTATACCAGAATTTGGGGGCTGTGACGGGTGACTGGGGGTACGTGTGTGTGTGTGTGTGTGTGTGTGTGTGTAACGGTAGAGAGGGGCTGTGACGCCAGGAGGAGGAGGAGGAGAAGCAGCTCACGTGACGGTAGCGTACCCTAGTAAGGCAAGGGGACCTACTTCAACCTCTTCACTCCTGGCGTGCAACACTGGCAGCACCAAGTGACGCGAGGCACCCCCGCCCCACACACACGACATTCGAGGTACCCCCGTTTGCCACGCCCCTGGGATCAACACACACGCGCTGGGCGAGGGTGTCACGCGTCTCCGCCCGTCACGTCCTACCCAGCACAGTGTGATGAGTACTGAGGAGACATTCGTCAGGTCCTGGACGATGTCTTGCCCCTACATCCCGACAGCGAGAGAGATCCCGCAGCCCCAGGCTAGGGAGGCACTAAGCAATCGCTCGCTCACTGCTGCCAAACTCGACCACATCCACCTGCTCAAATCTCTCTCTCTCTCTCTCTCTCTCTCTCTCTCTCTAACGGGATGTGTGTGAGTGGGGGGGCGGTGCAGTGACTCCAGAAGGGGGGAGTTCGACAAATGTTCACTCGTACTCAAGTCGCAGGATCTGTTAAATATTCCAGGAGTAAAGTTATGGAGGGGAGACCAGTGAATACTTATAAGATCACACACGACAGAGCAAGTTTCAACGAGTGGGTGGTGGTGCTGCTAATGGTACAGTGCTGTAAATGGGTAATGACCGTGTGGCATGGGGGGGGGGGGGAGAAAATGGGAGGTTGGGTTTCGACCCAGGGGACATAAGCATTAGGTCCGGGTATGGGTACCGAAAACACGTCAGGCGTAATTGCATTCTAACATGGGAGTGCGTTAGCAAGACAGGGCAATACGCGAGTCCAATAAGCGATCCATTGAACGAATTCCGATACCTGGGCCGGCCGGCGGAGAGAGAGAGAGAGAGAGAGAGAGAGAGAGAGAGAGAGAGAGAGAGAGAGAGAGAGAGAGAGAGAGAGAGAGAGAGAGCTCACACGATAGCCGAGGAACGACTCGCTGTCTACGCGGTCGACGTACAGGTGGTGGTGCCCAGACCACGGTGCCAACCTTGGGGTCAACGCTTGGGAGCACACAGTGTCTTGGCACCACAAGACCAGGGAGGGACACTGCTCAGACACAGTGTCTCAAGATGAGTGGGGGGTTGGAGTGGGTGGTGGGTAGGGGACATATTGGTAACCACAAGGGAAGACATAATGGCGAGGAGCCGAGTTTGTGTATGTTCTTCGGGACTGAAATACACTAAGGAGACATACTAGGTATGGCATACTAGGACCCATACGAGCAAGACACACTGGCATACAGACAGACATATTGGACCCAACACTCAACAGCTATACTAGAAAGACATATTGGACCCACACAAACCAGAGACGCTAGACCCACTCAACCCAGACATACGAGACCCATGCCAGCCAGCCAGACCTACTGGATCACCTCAAGCCAGACATACTGGACCGCAAACGAGACATACTGGAGCCTGAGGGGTGGCTGGGGAGGGGTTCGAAGCCTGAGGCCCAGGAGCGAGGGGCGGGGATCAGTATTCGGGTCACGCCACATGTAAATTGGTTGTTGAGTGTTTGTGCCGCCTGTTGGGCCCTGTGCCTAGCCAGCACCCATGCTCCACCACGGGGAATTTATGATCCTTAACAACCACCTCTCTATTGTTTTATTCCCAGGAAGGAGGAACGTGTGTACGTATATATATATATATATATATATATATATATATATATATATATATATATATATATATATATATATGGTGGGAATCAGAGCAGCAATGCTGGGATCTCGGTTGGCGGAAAAAATGGATGAGAAGAAACGTAGCAATCAGTATTCACCAACAGATTGATACATAGATAGACAGATAGATAGACTGACAGATAGATAGACAGATACACAGATTGCCCTAAACTTAAATGGTTAGTTGGGGGAGGAGGGGGGGGGGGCGGTCAGCCTCGTTTAGCACAGTGGAGGGAGTAAGGCTTCCCTAACTCTCTCTCTCTCTCTCTCTCTCTCTCTCTCTCTCTCTCTCTCTCTCTCTCTCTCTCTCTCTCATACAGGTTTTCGTGGCCTGTGTTCTCCGCTCACACAAACCACTCTCACACTCAACCTTCTCTCCCCCTTAGGCCTTAGCTGGACCCTGAAAAAAAAAAAAACCTTCACCTCCCCTGAGAACGCCACACACCCCACCATCCCTCCCCCCCCAGCATGACCCCCTGACCTCAGCCTACCCTTGACCCTGGAGTACAATGTGTATACACGGGAGTGCTTACATTACCGCCTCCCCCGAGCGTTCAACCCGCCACGAACCTTTTACACTAATTACTTCACAAAATCTTAACCCCTAGTGGGCTACGACCTCGGGATGAGTCGCTGGGTGATGCTCTCTCTCTCTCTCTCTCTCTCTCTCTCTCTCTAAGGGGGTACACCCACTTAGGGGGGTGGGATGGGATGGTATGGGGAGGAAGACTGGTTGCCAGCCAGCCAGCCAGCAGCAAGTACAGTGGCTGTCGAGTTCTCCTCCCTGGCCTATAGATTCCTGCCTGACGTTGGTGCGGTACCGATCGCCCGGTAAACGAAGGTGTGGGATGGTCATGTGTGGGATGGTCATGTGTGGGATGGTCATGTGTGGTGGGATGGTCAGGTGTGGGATGGTCATGTGTGGGATGGTGGGATCTGTACACGTGTGGGACTGGGATGGTTATGGTGGGATGGTGACGGGAGGCGCCGCCACACGACCATCGAGGGCAACATGAAGTTTGCGGTCCTAATTTGCATATCTGAATATGTAGTTTGTCTTCGTAATTCTCTTCTCCTCTCCAGAGCCTGGAAGATGGGGCGTGCTCCGCCCATCTGTAAGCGGAAGAGAAAGTCCACCTATACTACCACCATGTCTTTAATTCATCTATATACCACATCATACCCTCACACAGCTAGGATTCGAACCCAGGACCTTTTGCATGGCAGTCGGGAAGGTATTCTGTATTTCATGAAAGAGGGAGGGTTTTGGCGGGACGGAAGAAAGAAAGGGAGATTTGGCGGGAGAAAGGGAGGTTTTTGGCGGGAAATAATGAAATCTTTAACTGGAAGGATTAAAGAGAGTTGAGACCCTTAGCTGGGAGAGCTGAGACCCTTGGCTGGGAAAGTTGAGACCCTTGACTGGGAGAGTTGAGACTCTTGGCTGGGAGAGAGTTGAAACCCTTGGCTGGGAGAGTTGAAACCCCTGGCTGGGAGAGTTGTGAGAGGCACTCTCCCCCTTCCAGCCAGCGGGCTGACACAGACCCACACACAAACACTAGCCACTCTCCTTCTTACAACTCTGGGACCAAAATGGAGGAATGTTTTCTCCAACACCCACTCGTACTGTCTACCATCTGTCTTTATAGTGCCTCTGTAAGTTAACCCGTCTACTTGCCCATGGATCTGTCTGTCTGTCTACTGGCCCCGATCCTGTCATTTACCATGAGCGTCTCTGTCTCTCAAAAGAGACTCCGACGGTTCTCATGTGTAAATACCTCTCCTCCCGTCTGTCCACATGTCTGTCTATATGTCTACTGGCTGTCTCGTCTGTCAGCCTCCCGTCCAGACACCATCCCGTCAACACCAGAGGAGAGGACAGAGGGTTGGAAACCAACTTGTCTGTTGACTCAACTTTCTCGCCACATCATGTCTTTGTTTACATCTACTCTTTGCGACTGTATCTTTGTTTTTGGGTGGGGGGTTGGAGGGTGGGGGTGGGGGTGGAGGGAGTAGGGGTGGGTTAGGGGGGGGGGGCTATTTCTATGGGTCTTATTGCCTGGAATGTTTCTCCTCCTTCGGTTTGAGTGTCACGAGACCCTTAGGGTAATAAGACATTTTTTTGGTGGTTTAGCTTTGTTACCTGCGTTGCGCCCGACGCTGAATGGCTGTCTGGCGTTGTTCCGGGACGCTATAACGACTCCTGATTGGGTGTTGCTCAAGCCCAGGCGATAAGAGGGAGAGGGAAAAAAAAGGGGAAAGAATCTGGTTCTAATTGGATGTTTGCGATGCGAAGCGAGGGGAAAAATGTCTAAGGATTAGTTTCCGGGTCGTTTATCATTTGTCTTGGGCCTTGTTTGCCAGTCTGGATAAGCTAAGGCCCCCGCCCCCCTTTTGCTCCAGCTAAGGTTAGAAAAAAAAAGATAAAAAGCTAACAGGTCTTTCAGAAAAAGCTAATGATACATATTTTTTTTTTTTGGCGAGGCAAACACGTCTATAACAAAAAAAACTTACGAGATTTTTTTCTTATTCTATTTTCCTATTATAAGTTGCGTCGTAACTCTCTCTCTCTCTCTCTCTCTCTCTCTCTCTCTCTCTCTCTCCCTACTACGACCTCCACTGTCGCGTCTTGGGTTGCCATGTACGACCAACCGGCCGGTCTGTACGTACGAGGGTCCTCCTTCGTATCTCACACGTCGTAAATAAATGTGCCGCTTTCATCGCTTGGTTTATCATCAGATATTTTCTTTTTTTTCTCCCTCCAGTGATTAGTGTGAGGGGGGTGGGGTGGGGGGGGGAAGGGGGGAGAGGGGTGACCATTAGCACCTACCCCTCCCCCCCATCATTTTAATTATGTTCATTATTCTCTCTCTCTCTCTCTCTCTCTCTCTC
>NC_092282.1:4616486-4628986 GCF_036320965.1 Panulirus ornatus
TTGCACCTCTCCCAGGGGGCGCGGGTGGGGTGTGGCCTGGTGTGGCGTGGTAAGTGACTCACGGAGAAGATGGGTAAGCGACTCACGGAGAGGTTGGGTAAGTGACTCACGGAGGTGGGTAAGTGACTCACGATGAAGGTGGGTAAGTGGCTGGCTCATGGTGTGTGTGTGTGTGTGTGTGTGTGTGTGTGTGTGTGTGACCTCGGGAGGTGGCTGTAGGGCGGTGGGGTGAACATGTTTATGTTGTCATTAAGCATCATTCATCATGTTTACTGCCTCACTCATGATACATGGTCACCCTCGTTGTTGTCAGCGTCCAGGATCCATCTCTTTAATGTGGCAGCGAGGAAGACTTCTGCCTGAAGTCGTGGACCACCACGGTACGACCCTTCAGTACGACGGTACGACCCCTGTGCATGACGGTACGACCCTTGTGCATGACGGTACGACCCTGGAGTACGACGGTACGACCCTTGTGCATGACGGTACGACCCTGAAACACGACAAAGAACTTCTGATAATCTTGACCTGTCTGTACCGACTAACGAGACTACACACACACACACACACACACACACACACACACACAACGAGGGTTCTTCTGGCTAATGTTACGACTAATAAGCAGAATGCTTCCAATCAGGGTTGATGTCCACGAAGGGAGGAAGTCTGTAGACCAGGGCACCAGGAGGCGATGCTGGCAACAATAGCATCCAAGTCTCCTCCTCACCACCCCCTCGTGTGGGGCAGTGAGATCAGATCCTATTACGATATAAGTGACGGCCTTGATAAGGCCAAAGTTCTCTCAGGGAAAATGACTCCTTGTGTGTAATCTCGCCATCTTTGAAGGACTCGCTGGAAACCGGGAAGGAATAAGGATACGAAGGGGAATAACTGAGGGAGGTGGTGTGGGAGATGCAGGGACGAACTCGCGTGAACGCCACGAGAGTCCGAATGGATGGAATGAGAGAGGCGGACGAATGGCAGAGTCAGATGGCACTAGAGATACGACGGAGGGAAGATGAGGTGGAGAAAACACGCACAACATCAGATGAAAGACCTAGAACGCCAGCGTCAGTCTGACCTGGAAATATCGAACATCGAACCCGGGGAACAGGGTCATGTCAACACCAGATCCACTAGTAAGAACAAGATCGACAACAATGAGATGTAGAAATTCAGGAACGACTGTGTGTGTGTGTGGGACGAGAGGACCAGTGTATGGAAGAGGTCAAATGGCTGACTCCACTCCATCGATCTCCTCAAGCTTATGCGACGAAGAGTGAGGGAACAGGGTGGAGAGGAAGCTGATGAGGGAACAGGGTGGAGAGGAAGCTGATGAGGCAACAGGGTGGAGAGGAAGCTGATGAGGGAACAGGGTTCTCCCTCATACGGCGTCCGATCATAACAAAGACGTCTCAGATGCCCTACTTCGCGTCGCTTCGAGCTGTTTGCTCAGACTACAGCAGCCCGGCCGAGGTGAGCCATCATTCTTAGTTCCCATCTGAAAGGAGTGGCCCCCAGAGGGTGTGTTCTCTTCTTTACGACCAGGAGAGGACGGGATACGAGCATGTAAAGAAAGCTTTTAATGGAGAGGTTTGATTGCAACCTGGACGGCTCCAGGCGAATGTCTAGGTCAGGCAGAGGCACACCACAGCGTGGCGGGAGAGAGAGAGAGAGAGTGACTCAGTTTGTTACCAGTTAAAGTGATTTATTAAACCGCCGGGTGATAAAACTTTCATACTGTGACAAAACAGCTGATGAAGTGGTTAACTCGTTTCCGGCAGAGCGGTTCAGAGACAGGCTTGTGGAAAACCTCCGCAGCTCTGTTTCCCAAAGCGACTTATCCCGACGCTGAAGCAATATCGAGGAGCAGGGGAGAGCGAAGGGGAACCTCACTGTGGAACCTACGTTCTTACATGACGGCCTCAGGACCTTCCAGAAGTACGACGAAGGCTCTGGCGAAGATGAGACACGACAGCCATCGAGTGGAGACTACTGGGAAGGAGGAGTAAGTCCACTAAATAATGTTGACCTGAATGCTTTAGGAGCGATACAGTGAGTCACAGAAGCATCTAATGTCCTTCCTCGATCTTAAGTATGGAAGAAAACAACACCCCTTCAAAACCTCGGCGCGTCAGGAGGCACCAGTCGCGGATGATGAGAGAGAGAGAGAGAGAGAGAGAGAGAGAGAGAGAGAGAGAGAGAGAGAGAGAGAGAGAGAGAGAGAGAGAGAGACGATCACATCCAGAAGACGATCAAGTATACCTGTACTTCTGCCGAAGACGTCCTGGAGCGTGTGGACACCAGGTGCCAGTTCGAAGGGCCATTCACCAGCGCCCTCTCCCCTTGTGCGAAAAGACGCTAGGCTTCGAAGATTGTCATAACACGTCCTCCTGTTGTCGTCCTCAGAAGTGATAAGGTTGTGGTGGGCGTTGGGAAGGCAGCTGGCGATCGCAGTAGTGACGGGAGAGGAGGGTTAGAGAGAGAGAGCCCCCCTCTCTCTCTCTCTCTCTCTCTCTCTCTCCCGGGGCACCATTAATCTCAACAGAAACCCCAAACTTCATTAATTTACTGTTGATCGGAGCTGCTGACGGGCGGGCGGGCGTACAGACTCTGACCTTAACAACCCCCACCTCCCCCCCAACACCGCCTCCCCTGAGCACGACGGTAGACGACCCTCTTAAAGTAGGCGGGACGACCCTTGAACACCACGACACGACCTCTTAACACGGCAAAGATATCCTGCAAGGATATCCTAGTCCCCAAAACTTTATATCAAAAAAATGAATTAAAGTTAAGCTCACATTTGCATTAATTATATATGTATCTGTTGTTTTCGTTCTATCACAATCCTGGCATACAAACTGAGTGAGCCCAGAAATTATGGCGTAGAATTTTTCCGTTAATGCTATGATGCTGTTCAAAAAAAGTTACACGCAATCGCATACATGAATGTATTGGTGATGATAGTTTGCTGTATACATGTGGGAGGAGAGCGGCGCGGGAGAGGGAGGGAGAGGGGACAAGGCAGGGGTTTGAATAGAAGACCAGACGTGGATAGGCAGACAGAAAGATAGATAGAAGTAAAGCCTGAAGGAAAAAGAATCTATCTATTGCTCTCTCTCTCTCTCTCTCTCTCTCTCTCTCTCTCTCTCTCTCTCTCTCTCTCTCTCTCTCTCTCTCTCTATCAAAAAAATGGAAACATGGATGAATGTCAGGTCTTCATATACAAGACCATATGTAGATATGACCCACAAATAACCAGATCAAATATATATATATATATATATATATATATATATATATATATATATATATATATATATATATATATATATATCAAAAGAATCTATATAAAACCTTCACTGACATCATTCAGTGAGTGCTGGAGGGAGCCACAGCCCCACATGCGCCACAGTACTCGGAGTCATTCAGTGGGATAACTAGAAAATTATTTCGTTATTAGATTACCACTAATTACCCGGATATGAAGGAGGAACCCCTCGGTCCGTTACCAGATAACGTGGTTACAGACCCAGGTGGTCTGTCTCTCTGTCTCTAGTCTGTCTGTCTATCTGTCTCTTTGTCTGTCTGTCTGTCTCCAGTCTGTCTGTCTGTCTGTCTGCGTTTATCACATCTGTCCACAGACATGAACCTAAATATGGCAACATGTAAAACCGTGTCATGATGTACGTTGCCTCGTGAAATAAACCAAGTCATGATATAAACCAAGTCATGATATAAACCAAGTCATGATATAAACCAGGTCATGATATAAACTAGGTCATGATATAAACCAGGTCATGATATAAACCAGGTCATGATATAAACCAGGTCAAGATATAAACCAGGCCATGGAACAATGAGGCAGAGCCTAACACAGGACTGCTCAGTGATGTTCAGTGTAAAACATAACTTGTGATAGTTGTCTTAAATCCCTCCCCAGTGGCCGGTAATTACCTCGGGCCACAGTAATTACATAAATTACACAAGTAATTACGATTCGCGTTTGATCGTTCACACCTTTTTTTTGCGTGCGTGTCATGATTTTACATCTATGTCTCCCGCGAAATACGTGAAATATCCCACGAAATACGTGAAATATCCCGCGAAATACGTGAAATACGTGAAATACGTGAAACAGTCTGGGCTTAAAAATGTTTCAAAGACACGGGAATACAAAACTGCATATGGTAGACTAGTTCGTCTGTGATGGGGGCCCGTGATATTCTCTCCTCATTAATACAATCTGTTAATTAATCAATCTCTGGAGGAGATTTTACTTTTTTATTTCTTCACTAATTGAGAAGACGGAGAGTGCAGGGAGGGTGATGCGTAGGAGGGGGGGGGGGGGTAGTTAAGCTGTGAGTCAGGCCATTAAAACTGTGGGTATTATGATCATGTGGTCACCAGTGTTGTGGAAAGGGGGAGTATCTCGCTGGGAATTCCCTCTCCCATCCTGCCATCCACCCCGCCCCACCCCAAAACTCCCACCCCTTTCCCACTCCTCTCTCTCTTCTCTCTTTCCTACCAACTCGTCTCCCTCCTTCCCTCCCTGTTGACTTGATCAATCAGCCTCAAATGGCATAGCTTCCCTCCCAGGAGGAGGCCCTCCCCCTTTTCCCACCCCTCCGAAACCATTGTCCCTTGAGCACGACGGTACGACCACTGAGCACTGCTGTACGACCCTTGAGCACGACGATACGACCACTGAGCACTACTGTACGACCCTTCAGCACGACGGTACGACCCTTGAGCACGACGGTACGACCCTTGAACACGACGGTACGACCACTGCGCACGACGGTACGATCCCTGGGTATGATGACGTTGCCTCTTCAGGTTCCAAGGTCAGGCCATCATACAAAGGGGGTCGTACCGCCATTCTCAAGAGTCGTACCGTCGTGTTCAAGAGTCGTACCGTCGTTTTCTAGGGTCGTCCTCACGTACGTAATGAATATGGATGACGAGCGTCGCTGTAAACACTAGAGCTGGACAATGAACGTAACGCTGCTTTATGCAAATTACCTCCTTACTAGAGGCTATAAAACAATGACTACATCTCTAATTAGGATGTGTAGAGATGATCTCACTGTTACTACAGGTTGAGTGGGGTAGGGACAAAGAAAACAATGTAATTACTGATGAAACGGACGGGGGAAAATGTAATTACTGATGAAATGGACAGGAAAAAAATGTAATTACGGATGAAATGGGCAAAAATAGAATGAGGTGTAATTACTAATGGAATAGACGAATAAAAAATTATGTAATTACTGATGAAATAGACGAAAAAAATGTAATTACAGACGGATTGGAGGCAATTATTGTAATTCTATGAAGATTATCTTATCTGACGTGTCTTTGGTTGAGGTAACGAAGGCATCGTTGCTCCTTGGGTGGGGTCAAGGAAGGGTTAGTGAGAGAGAGAGAGAGAGAGAGAGAGAGAGAGAGAGAGAGAGAAAGAGAGTGAAATTACTTATTCGTAGTGGCTGCCTCTTTGAACTGTAGCGGGCGAGGGAGTTCTACACTCTTGGGGGGAGGGGAGGGTTCCTCTCTCTCTCTCTCTCTCTCTCTCTCTCTCCCATCACACAGCTTTCCAAACTTCTCTACACCGTCAGTAGTCGCCATCTGTTGACCAAAGTTCGTTTCAATCACCTTCGCTCTCGCCAACATAAAAGTACTTTTTTACATCTTTACCTAAAAAAATGTTTTAATTGCTTATTTTCATGGTATTGCTTCTGGTGTGTGTGTGTGTGTGTGTGTGTGTGTGTGTGTGTGTGTGTGTGTGTGTATGTGTGTACAACGCATCTGTGTCATCTGTATTAACGCTTGGGAGAACCTCCACCTATATGACCACCCACGGCCCTAGCCCCCCTCACTAGGCACCTCGCTAGTGAAACACGGCCGGCCACCTCCACAGAGTTTAGCACCGGCCTCCCCCAAACTTTCCTCATCCGCTACAGGAAACTCTCTCTCTCTCTCTCTCTCTCTCTCTCTCTCTCTCTCTCTCTCTCTCTCTCTCTACCCTCCCTGGAACCAAGCCACGTCTGGGTTTCAGGCCAGGCCACCAGGCCTGAAACGTAGTTTGAACATAGACCTGAAGTCCGGGTTTTAAATCAAATGCCTTTTAAACCACTTGACTACGACTGTCTTTCTGTGATTCTTTCATACTTGTTTGCTATTTCTCGCGTGAGCGAGGTAGCGTCCGAGGATAGATGACTGAGACTCACAGAGAGGGGGGGAAAAAAAAAGGATCCTCATTTGACTCTTTCCTATGTTCCTTCACTCGGAAAGTAATAGAGGAGGGGAGGATTTCCAGGGGCCCCCGATCGTCCCCATCTTAGAAGAAATACGTGGGCAGTATTCTTTCTTCCCTATCCCCAGGGATATATATATATATATATATATATATATATATATATATATATATATATATATATATATATATATATATATAGCGTGTTCCAGTAGGAAGACACTAGCGTAATGTTCATTTTCTAAATGGAAAGATAATTATTGTGGCTGTGGAACTGTTTATATTGTGGCCTCCAGCCTGAACCCGCCCGCCAGTTTTGTGGGATGCCTCAAACTGCTCACTGGTCCAGACGACCCATTACTCCACAGTGGAATTTTTTGTGTTAGATGATTGGGTGGGTCATCGGTGATGTACAGGGCCAGGAGTGATGGTATTTGCGTTTGTTTATGCGACATATCAGTGGATTTGTTTGTCTTTGTTTATCTTCCATGCCTTGTGTTTGCTGGTAATAATTCAGGGGTGTTGGTCAACATTCGGGAATAGTTCTGAACTTGTTTAGAAGCAGCAGCAGAAGTTATAGTGACCCAGGTGGTGTTTTGTTGACTCCAGTGATCAATGATTGCCACCGTGGGTGGAGGTTGGGTTACTCTTGTTGTGTTATTATTGACCGTCTCTCATGGGAAGTTTGGCGCCACGAACGACCAGAAAGACACGATCGTAACCTTGTAGTAATGATGGGTAATGGGATCCCACTCCGTCCAGCAGTTTTATAGAGTGAAGGTTCGGTCCCTTGATGAGATCAGGTCCCACAACAAAGGTGTTTGAAAGGTTTCCTTACGAGGAAGGCAAATTACCTCCGCCGCTCTAGTGGCTCACGGTGAGCCAGATGGATCACGACTCTTGAGATGATGTTAAAGTTCACCTCGTTGCTTCCTGGAGGTGAGACTGTACCTGGATGTGAGGGACGACTGGAGTGCTTTTAACCCAGTCGGGTAAAATGAGAGTAGTGAGAGAAAGAAAGGTAGAGAAATGTCATGGATTTGTGAAAGTATTAAAGTCATGACTTGTGTGACATAACATACCTCCCGGCTCAGGAGACAGACTGGGTCGAGAGGAAAGAGGCAATTAGAGGTCACAGACCAAAAAAGTGCAGGGATGGCCCCAATAAAGCTGTTACATCAGAGCATTTCTAGAGAGGCAGGAGCAAGAGGCTGGCTGGCACCAACATACCACCACTATCTGCGTCAAACAGCTTGTGTCTCCGTCTTGTGGTGCTGAGCAGCACCGCAACCCAGCTGCTGCTTGGTGCTGTGTGTGTGTGTGTGTGTGTGTGTGTGTGTGTGTGTGTGTGTGTGTGTGTGTGTCTACTGCGAAACTCTCTCCCATCGCATCATCTCTTAGACAACCGCACATCTCCTTAACTCACCTACACATTCTGGTCTGATTTCCTCCTGGCCACATTCCGTATGATGGCTTGGAGACTCTCTCTCTCTCTCTCTCTCTCTCTCTCTCACTTCTAATAAACATGAGGGTTGAGGGTATGATGGTATGGAGAAGGTCTCTCCCCGACCCACCTCATAACATGAGGGAAGTGAGACTCTCCCTCCTCATCCACTCCACTCCAAAAATGATTACGTCTTCATACGTCTACTTCAAAAGCTTTGGAGGTGGAAAGAATAAGACCCGGACATGAGACGCCCACTCATATTCCCCTCCTAAGGACATTTATTTGGAACAAGTTATTTTGTCGTCAGGTTTCTCAGGTAAAAGGAAAAGGTCGGGGACTTTGAAGCCTTTTTTCTTTCTTTTCTCTTCCATTTGATCCATTAAATGTCATCTCAAGAGTTATTTTCCGAGGAATTGAAAGATTAGCTGATGTGGCACGTTTGGTTGAAGCCTGACCTACTCTCGTTTGGGGGGGAGTCAAGAGGAAACAAGGACCACATTAATACTGTCATTATTATCATTATTATTATTATCATTATTATCACTATTATCATTATCATTATCATTATCATACTACTACTACTACTACTATTATCATTATTATTATTATTATTATTATTATTATTATTATTATCATTTATTATTATTATTATCATTATTATCATCATCGTTACTATTATTTTTGTTGTCACTTATCATTATTCCACACTGCTTGTCGTTATAATGACGCCGATTCATCTTACGAAACCTTGAGCAAAATCTAAATGACATTCATAAATGTAATCAAACCGCTAGTTTTCTCCTGAGTGATACAGTGGCCACCATGTCAGACAACAGGGGTAGTTACCAAGGGCAATGTAAACAATACGACAAATGCCTTTGTTAATCGTGAACTGAGCAGGAACGCCAGTGTCTTAATCCTGGCTACAAAACAGTGTCTTAAGTGTCATAGCGTCTTAAACCTTCATACGAATTTCGCTCTAAAATCACACCACAACATAAATCAGTACAGACGAAGGGCACCGTACAGACGTGGATCATCTCATGTACATTTGGCATCCACGCATGACCCTACACGTATAGACAATTGATGAAAAAACAGGAAACATCTGTGATCAACGCGAGTGTGGGGTAGTGGAGGACCAAAGCGGCTCTGAAGTGAACGCCAGAACTTCCTTGTTGTACCGTCAGTCAAACACAAATGAAAAGCGCTCAAAGCCCCCGCATGTCGAGCCGTGGTGAAGGGCTAGGGAGTGGGTGGTTGAAACCCAATTCAGCTTTTACTGTAATGCCAGAATAAAGGACCGATAACCACCACTTTTGGCTGAGGTTGTGTAGCCTTGTATTCGCCAGTGTTTCCTGGTATGTGAGGGAGTCAAAAGGCGATTGACATACTCACTCCAGCCAGGGGTTAACACGGCATCTCCATAGCCCTTAAGAATTACGTGAGTATGTGAGTATGATGCAGGTAAATTATAGTCCAGGGTATTTCTAAGTCCAAAATTAACCTTTTCTTTGAAACTTGTAATACAGGACACTGAAACGCTACAGTGCTTGGAATAGTTATGGAAATATCTTACATTTGTACACAATCACACACACACACACACACACACACACACACACACACACACACAGGTGCAGCCACTCACACTCCATCTAACATGGTGCCGTATTCCACCATCCGTTCCTCCATCTTTACCTCACACAGTCACAAGATAGTCGACATATTTCCCTAAAGTCTCCGCCTCACACAGCCTCGAAGCATACCTCACACTAGGTGTCTTACCTCACACTAGGGGTGAGTCTTACCTCACACTAGAGGTGAGTCTTACCTCACACTAGGGGTGAGTCTTACCTCACACTAGGGGTGAGTCTTACCTCATACTAAGGGTAAATCTTATCAAACGTTATCACTTAACACGAATGATAACAACCTTCTCTTTCTCCACATTGTGTGTTAACAACCATTCATAACATTATTGTGGTGAGCCATCCGTGACCACATCATTAATTATGCGTAACCACCTGTATATATACATCATCTCCTGCCGTCCCCCTACGCATGGTACGCTCACACCCCTCGTGTCGACAACACAACCTGGCTACAGTCATAAACCTCTCTCTCTCTCTCTCTCTCTCTCTCTCTCTCTCTCTCTCTCTCTCTCTCTCTCTCTCTCTCTCTCTCTCTCTCTTGTCCTCATTAATTTCTTTTTATGGAACCTTAGTGTTTGTCTAGCTCCCTGGCCAGACCCCCTTGCACTCTACGTACACACCCTAAACGCACCCTCTCTACCACTTTGCAATCTTCTGATTTAGTTACCGTTCCATCTGATCCTGTTTTCTATGCTGAATTAAGCAACGCTGAAATACAATTTAATATATTCGATATATCTATTTTACCCGTGACATACAGAAGCCACAATGTCCCTCATCAGTCATCAACAGAATGAAAGAACACGACTTCATTCACAAACTTCCATCATAGTTCAAAATTTTCCGAGAATTCAAAGTACTACCTTCACCTTCCTCGCATTCCATTCCCCCGTTCCCCCTGATCCTCCTGATCTCATGCCAATATCACGTGGAAAACGTAGCCGCATTGTGGAATGAACCAACGCTTAATGCCCCGCTTCGGGGGTGTTAAGCGCATCGCTCATGAATTCAGGTACAAATGCTGCATCAGGCGGCGGAGAGAGAGAGAGAGAGAGAGAGAGAGAGAGAGAGAGAGAGAGAGAGAGAGAGAGAGAGAGAGAGAGAGAGAGAGAGAGAGAGGACACTGAATTTTGAGCCCCACTGTGGTAAATACACGATAACTGTGGTGGTGATGTGGGGATTGTCGAAACGCTTGTTGTTTTGAGGAGCAACAAGCGTTATATGGTTCAACCTGTGTGTGTGTGTGTGTGTGTGTGTGTTAGAATCTTTGCCTCATAAATATGAGGCTGTGTGTAACAAACTCATACATGGCTAACGAAACCTGACCAACCCCGCTGTGCGTAACGTACCTTCACAACCCGACCAAAATGAAGAATTCCAACCGTTACTCAACAGAGGTTTTCAAATACGACCGTACATAAACAGAGGCAAAAGTGACATAGATATACGACTAACTTGAAACACCTACGTGATTCTGATAGTGACAGACAGACAGACAGATAGACAGTAAACAAGAATGGCTTGCGTCTGCATCAAATATCATTCGGGTAAAAGAAGGAATTGTGTCCCTTGTTACAATATGGAAGGTTTCCATCCTGAGGGAAACGACGGAACAGAAAACGCCGACAGAATAGAAAACGTCTCTGTTTAAAAGAGAGAAAAAAAAAACCCAAAAAACGTTAGGACGTGAAAGGAATTTGATTAAAACGAGAAGCCTGCGAAGGGAACACGAAACGGAGATAAAAAAAAAAGACGTTAAAAAAAAAAAAATACATCAAACAGGAAACTGAAGAGAACAAAAGATACGATAAAGGATAAGGGAAATATTGAGGGATGAAGTGGAAAGAAACAAGTGACCAGGGAACACATGAAACGAAGACCAACCCCACCCTCCCCCGCACGACTGCCAGACGTATGATGGCCAGAGGGCAAAAGGGCGGGAAAACCGTCTAACGGACGGACGAAAAAAGTGACGGCTGCAGACAGGAGACACGACGACTCCCTGGACAGAAACAAGAGATAAAAAGAAACAATAAATAAAAGATATAATAAATGGAACTTAATAAAATGCGAGGCAAAAACTCTAGTGGGATAAAAAAAATGTCCGTAAGGAGAGGGAGAGATTGATTGATGGGGAGAAAAAAATATGAAAAAAAATGTTTTAAAACGGGAAGAAAAGTTTTGAGGAGATGAAAACTAAAATGAAGGCGGGAAAACCCGAGAAGATCCACAGAAAACGAGCGACCGTCGCCATATTTGTCTCGTTACGTCCCACGTTCCTTGCTCATTCACTTAAAAATGGCGGAGTTCTTCCCTCTTCCAGGTTAACGTAATTACGAAATCTTCCTTAAAACCTGAGACATCGGGTCTAGAAAGGTCCTGTATTGGAAAAGAAGTAGCGGTTCCAGTAGCAGCAGCGAAGAAAATGGGAAATATCTATGAGATGACCAGAAATATGGTTCAAGACTACTACGGAGTTACGTCTTTTGATATAGATGCAAATTTATACAACGACAGTTTGTAACAATCCTGAGTGGGTATATACGATGGAGTTACGACAGGGGCGAAAAATTACGACTTCTTAAGCAACGTCAGTATGACCCTTAGGTATGACTAGCCTTTGACCTAACCCTTTAAGGGGTTATCAGGTCAAAGGTCACGTTAACCTACCCTACTGATATATATATATATATATATATATATATATATATATATATATATATATATATATATATATATATATATATATATCGCGAAATATGGTAACTGCCGGTCATGCACAGTTGCCAGGTTGTGTCATTTATCGTCAAGCTTTTCACATTTATTGCTACTCCCAGCAAAACACGGCGTCCGAATGCTTTCCCTCCTACCGTCCTAGTTTACGTCATAACGACCTCCAAACATCTCTGGACTATGAGAATATACAGCCGGATCTCCCTTATATATATATATTGCCTCCGACAATACAGCCGATGGCAACTCCCCGTAATGTGACATCAAATGGAAAATTTTTCTATTATAAGAGCAACGTTTGGGCAATAATTTTTACTGTGGGTCATGCGTTTGCCGCCCTTGTGGACCTACTCGGCTGGGTAGACCTCGATGGATGACACGTTCTTACAAAATTTTTCTTGCA